>NC_073377.1:20332324-20517324 GCF_028641065.1 Leucoraja erinaceus
ACAAAATGCTGGAGTAACTCAGCAGGTCAGAATGCATCTCTGGAGAATAGGAATAGGTGACGTTTTGGGTCGAGACCATTCTTCAGACTATCTTCAGGCCTTTGGTTAGGCTACGCTTGAAGTACTGTGTCGAGTTCTGGTTGCCCCATTACAAAAAGGACATGGTGGATTTGAAGAGGGTGCAGAATGACGGTAAATAAAAATGCTGGGGAAACTCAGCGGGTGCAGCAGCATCTATGGAGTGAAGGAGATAGGTAACGTTTCGGGCCGAAACCCTTCTTCAGACTGATAGGGGGTGGCGGGGAGAAGGAAGGAAAAACGGAGGTGGAGGAGCCCGAGGGCTGGGGGATGGGAGGAGACAGCTTGAGGGCTAAGGAAGGGGAGGAGACAGAAAGGCTAACAAAATTGGGAGAATTCAATGTTCATGCCCCCCAGATGCAGGCTCCCCAAGCGGAATATGAGGTGCTGTTCCTCCAATTTCCAGTGTTGCAAAATGATGCCTGGATTAGAGGGGACAAACTTGGATCGTTTTTTTTCTGGAGGCTGGGAGGTTGAGGGGAGATGTGACAGGAGTATGTAGCATAGGTAGAGTAGCCAGTCAGATCCTTTTTACCCAGGGTAGACTAGAGGGCATAGCTTTAAGGTGTGGAGGGCAAAGTTTAAAGAAGATGTGCGGGAAAAGTTTTTTTTTTAACCAGGGGTGGTGGTGAAGGCAGATACAATAGTGGCTTTTAGATAGCCACATGGACACGTGGGAAATGGAGGGGTTCAAGTTCAAGTTCACATTTACATTTATTGGTACAGCAAGATTTGGGTTACCATACAGCCATACAAATAAAAAGAACACACCACATGATAGAACTTAACATGAACATCCCCACACAGCGTTTCCCACTGTGAGGGAAGGCAATAAAAGTTCAGTCCACTGCTCTATGTTCACCTGTGATCGGGACCTATTGAGGCCTCTGCAGTTGCCGCAATGGCGGCCCGATGTTTCAGGCCCTCTCGCCAGATGATGGAGCTCCAGCGTCAGAAGAACACTCTCAGCGGCCTGGAGTTCCGAATTGGCCGCTTCTTACCGGAGACTGCGGCTCCCGACGTCCACAGGCCGAGCTGTGCGGAGTTCCACACGGCAATCCTCAGCGAAAGATCCCAGGGCCCCGCGTTGTTAAAATCCGCGCCACCCGTGGCTGGAAGCTCCACAGACTACAGCTCAGCAGTGTTAAAATAGGCAGTCCCAGCACTCCGGAGCTCCACACGACAATCCCAGTATGGCATCATCCCACTTCGCAATGGTACTTCAGTGCTGCGCTGCTGCTGAAGCTCTGGCCGGTCTCCGGCAGGAAAGGCGCGCCAATCCAGATCGTAGGCCGCGAGGAGGGGGCGAAGATGCGACTCAGAGAATAGACGCATCCTCGACCAGGAAGTGACTGAGAAAACGGTTTCCTCCGACACCCCCCCCCCCCCCATCCCCCACATAAAAAGACTGCATCATATGCATGCAGATGAGATTGGTTTAACTTTTCATCATGTTCTGTGCAATCATTGTGAACCATTGGACCTGTTCCTGTGATGTACTTTAAATGGTGTGCTGTTCTATGTAGTACAGGATGTCATATTAACCAAAGTTTGCAAAGGGAATTGTCCTGAACATTCATGCCTGGGATGACAGTTTGCCCCATACTCCAAATTTGACAGTGGTTTGACAGAAGACCATATTTTTGTTTTGTTATGAGGGAATAACTTAAGGGCTTGTCCCACTTGGGCATCCATTTACGCAACAGTCCGGTAGTGACTGACGCGCGATGGTTGCACGAGTCATCAGGCGTCCACACAGCCGTCTGGAGCGCGTGATATCATTTGAAGATGGACACAAAATGCAGGAGTAACTCAGCGGGACCGGCAGCATCTCTGGAGAGAACGAATGGGTGATGTTTCAGGTCGAGACTCTTTTTCAGTCTGAAGAAGGGTCTCGACCCGAAACGTCACCCATTGCTTCTCTCCAGAGATGCTGCCGGTCCCGCTGAGTTACTCCACCATTTTTTGTCTAACTCCAATCGATTTGGCCCAGCTCTGGGAGTAGAAGAGGGGGCGGAAACAGGTCCGCAACGGCCGTGAGCCCCAGGCCGAGTTCAGCGATCGTTTGCCTGCTTCTGCTGCTGTTGGAAGTGAGACATTGCAACGCGCCAGGGTCTTGGGCCTGTCCCACTTTGGCCATCAGTTACGCGACAGGCCAGTGGCCCGTGAAGATTTAGTTCAGGATGAAGATTTAGTTCAGGACAAAGTCCACACTCCTCCAGCATTATGCCAGCACATGCCTTTCCCCATGGATGGTTCTGCATTGCCTTTTCAAATGTTTTCAACGTTTTGCCTGATGGTTTGACCTGACTGAGTTTCTGTTTGAAAATGCACGTCTTTCATAGGAGCGATTTAGTCAGTTCCACAAAATGTTTTTAAGATTATTTGAGAATGGATGAAGGATAATTAACTACATTTTTTTAACGAGTCCATAAGGATTTTGAAGGTAAAATCATTCCCTACAGGATGCCCATTTAACCAGCCTGAAAACATATCTACTATTTTTCTTACCTTCTGTGTTTCCTGATTAGCATGCAATGTGGTCAGAATCACTCATTTTATGTATTTGAGTAGTGATCCCATGATAGAGAGGAGATGCTTCTGCAATCTTCATTATCAGAAAGATTTTCAGTGCAAGTGGAGAGCTCAAGTGATAAGAAAGACGAAATGGAAAGAAAGTAAGTGACTAAATCAAAGGTATCACCTCAGAGACAGGACGTAGATTCTTCATTTGTTATTTATAATTATATAAATAGGGAAATGCTTTGAACTGAAAGAACTCCCTCGGGCTTGCGTTCTTTGAACATACTGCAGTTATCTGATAATTAGTAGACTTATTGACGTCCTTAATTTTTAATAACACAGTGATATAAGACACCAAAGCTCCAATCTTTCTCCTGAATTTTAATTTTAAGCTCTCTACTTATGAAGGCAAATGGATGTGACATCTCTTCTCTTTTCTTAATCCAGAATCAACAAGTACTACGCCAATATTTTCTCAGGCTAATCAATAGAACAAAGTAAAAGAAGATAACTTTTGTTGAATTCCAGCTAGTTAGGTAGCAAAATGAATTGGGTACTGTTCCAACAGCTTCCAACTGCCAATGTGCCAGTACACTTGGTGTAAAGGTGGAAACACTGCGTGCTCCAACTTACTATTGTATGAAATGTGCACGTTATATTTTAAATCTCTCAGAGAGGGTTGCATCAATGTAAGGTGATAGATTCAAATCCACAAAAGTGCAATTTAGTGATACAAGTAACACCTGTATCCGTAACCTGTGTATCTGGTTCAACATTAGACACCTGATCTCTACCAGCCCCAACTGGCTATATCCTGTCATAAAAATTAATCTTCCATTTTCAATGCCTCCTGCTACCACAGCAAGTCCCTGATGCCTCCACATCTGAAAGGATATCCCCATGCAAAAGGCAGCTTAGCTTTTGCTTCTTGGCAATCTGATTTGGTCGGCATGGATGAGTTGGACAAAAGGACCTGACTCTATGACGAGCTTTCCCATTGTTAATTAGCCAGGATAGCTTTACAATGCCATTCAGCTGCACTCCCAATAGGAATTCCAGAATCTTGACTCAGCAATAATCAAATAATGAAAGAACAGTGACCTGCCTTCACATCACCACCATGATGGTCATAGAGTCATATAGTGATACAGTGTGGAAACAGGCCCTTCGGTTCAACTTGCCCACACAGGCCAACGTGTTCCAGATACACTAGTCCCACCTGCCCACATTTGGTCCATATCCCTCCAAACCTGTCCTTCCAATGTACCTGTCTAACTCTTTCTTAAATGTTGGGATAGTCCCTACCTCAACTACTTCCTCTGGATGTTTGTTCCATACACCCACCACCCTTTGTGTGAAAAGGTTAGCTCTCAGATTCCTATTAAATCTTTTCCCCTTCACCTTGAACGCATGTCCTCTGGTCCTCGATTCACCTACTCTGGGCAAGAGAAAGTGCGTCTATCCGATCTACTCCTCTCATGATTTATACACATTCATCTCATGATTTTATATCACATACTTTCTTGGAAAGTAAATTTATGATGGTCATATTTCTACAGTAACATTGCTCTTGTCCTTCTCAGTGGCTGTAATGATTGGGAAGAAGGCAACTATTGAATGGATAAAATGAACTGCAGATGCTTGTTTACAAAGAAAGACACAATTTGCTCAGTAACTCAGCAGGTCAAGCAGCATCTCTGGAGAAGTTTGGTCGCCTAATTTGAGGAAGGACATTCTTGCTATTGAGGGAGTGCAGCGTAGGTTTACAAGGTTAATTCCCGGGGTGACGGGACTGTCATATGCTGAGAGAATGGAGCGGCTGGGCTTGTACACTCTGGAGTTTAGAAGGATGAGAGGGCATCTTATTGAAACATATAAGATTGTTAAGGGCTTGGACACGCTAGAGGCAGGAAACATGTTCCCGATGTTGGGGGAGTCCAGAACTAGGGGCCCCAGTTTAAGAATAAGGGGTTAGCCATTTAGAACGGAGACGAGGAAACACTTTTTCTCACAGAGAGTTGTGAGTCTGTGGAATTCTCTGCCTCAGAGGGTGGTGGAGGCCAGTTCTCTGGATACCTTAAAGAGAGAGCTAGATAGGGCTCTTAAAAATAGCGGAGTCAGGGGATATGGGGAGAAGGCAGGAATGGGGTACTGATTGGGGATGATCAGCCATGATCACATTGAATGGCAGTGCTAGCTCAAAGGGCTGAATGGCCTACTCCTGCACCTATTGTCCATTGTCTATTGTCTATTGAAAATGGATAGGTGATGTTCTAGGTCTAAATCCTTTCTCAGACTATTAAGGCTCTGTCTCGCTTTCCTCATCTCCATGAATGTTCTTGTCTATATGCAGGGAATCAAAGCTCTTCAAATCCTAAGGGTTTTCCAGTGCATGCCTCTTTGCTTACTCTTATTGGAGTCATAGAGTCATTCATAAGGGGGGTGGGGTGTTGAATGGGATAGTGGAGGATGGAGTTAAATGTGTTTCTTAAATGTGTGAGCGTAGAGACAGAGGGGTGTGAAATGAGGGTAGAAGCAATAGGTAGCAAGGTGAAAAGTAAAAGTGGTAGGCCAGCAAATCCAGGGCAAAAATCAAAAAGGGCCACTTTTCAGCATAATAGTATAAGGGGTAAGAGTGTTGTAAAAACAAGCCTGAAGGCTTTGTGTCTCAATGCAAGGGGCATTTGTAATAAGGTGGATGAGTTGAATGTGCAGATAGCTATTAATGATGTGCAGTGGGATATAGTTGGGATCACGGAGACATGGCTCCAGGGTGACCAAGGCTGGGAGCTGAACATCCAGGGATATTCAATATTCAGGAGGGATAGACAGAAAGGGAAAGGAGGTGGGGGTAGCGTTGCTGGTTAGAGAGCGGATTAACGCAATAAAAAGGAAGGACATTAGCCTTGAGGATGTTGAATCGATATGGGTAGAGCTGCGAAACACTAAGGGGCAGAAAACGCTAGTGGGAGTTGTGTACAGGCCAACTAACAGTAGTAGTGGAGTTGGGGATGGCATCAAACAGGAAATTAGAAATGCGTGCAACAAAGGTAAAACAGTTATAATGGGTGACTTCAATCTACATATAGATTGGGTGAATCAAATTGGCAAGGGTGCTGAGGAAGAGGATTTCCTGGAATGTATGCAGGATAGTTTTCTAAACCAACATGTAGAGGAACCAATGAGAGAGCAGGCTATTCTAGACTGGGTATTGAGTAATGAGGAAGGGTTAGTTAGCAGTCTTGTTGTGCGAGGCCCCTTGGGCAAGAGTGACCATAATATGATTGAGTTCTTCATTAGGATGGAGAGTGACATTGTTAATTCAGAAAAAAGGGTCCTGAACTTAAAGAAAAGTAACTTTGAGGGTATGAGACATGAATTGGCCAAGATAGACTGGCGATTTATTCTTAATGGGTTGACGGTGGATATGCAATGGAAGGCATTTAAAGACTGCATGGATGAACTACAACAATTGTTCATCCCAGTTTGGCAAAAAAATAAATCAGGGAAGGTAGTGCATCCATGGATAACAGGGGAAATCAGGGATAGTATCAAAACAAAAGATGAAGCATATACATTAGCCAGAAAAAGCAGCCTACCAGAGGACTGGGAGAAATTCAGAGACCAGCAGAGGAGGACAAAGGGCTTAATTAGGAAAGGGAAAATTGATTATGAAAGAAAACTGGCAGGGACCATAAAAACTGACTGCAAAAGCTTTTATAGATATGTGAAGATAAAAAAAATTAGTTAAAACAAATGAAGGTCCCTTGCTGTCAGAAACGGGTGAATTGTTCATGGGGAACAAGGACATGGCAGACCAATTGAATAACTACTTTGGTTCTGTCTTCACTAAGGAAGACATAAATAATCTGCCGCAAATAGCAGGGGTCCGGGGGGTCAAATGGGATGGGGGAACTGAGTGAAATCCAGGTTAGCCGGAAAGTGGTGTTAGGTAAATTGAATGGCCGATAAATCCCCAGGGCCAGATAGGCTGCATCCCAGAGTACTTATGGAAGTAGCCCCAGAAATAGTGGATGCATTAGTGATAATTTTTCAAAACTCTTTAGATTCTGGAGTAGTTCCTGAGGATTGGAGGGTAGCTAATATAACCCCACTTTTTAAAAAGGGAGGGAGAGAGAAAACGGGGAATTACAGACCAGTTAGTCTAACGTCGGTAGTGGGAAAACTGCTAGAATCAGTTATTAAAGATGGGATAGCAGCACATTTGGAAAGTGGTGAAATAATTGGACAAAGTCAGCATGGATTTATGAAAGGTAAATCATGTCTGACGAATCTTATAGAATTTTTCGAGGATGTAACTACTAGAGTGGATAAGGGAGAACCAGTGGATGTGTTATATCTGGACTTTCAGAAGGCATTCGACAAGGTCCCACATAAGAGATTAGTATACAAACTTAAAGCACACGGTATTGGGGGTTCAGTATTGATGTGGATAGAGAACTGTTTGGCAGACAGGAAGCAAAGAGTAGGAGTGAACGGGTCCTTTTCACAATGGCAGGCAGTGACTAGTGGGGTACCGCAAGGCTCAGTTCTGGGACCCCAGCTATTTACAATATATATTAATGATTTGGACGAGGGAATTGAATGCAACATCTCCAAGTTTGCGGATGACACGAAGTTGGGGGGCAGTGTTAGTTGTGAGGAGGATGCTAGGAGGCTGCAAGGTGACGGATAGGCTGGGTGAGTGGGCAAATTTGCCTTCCACCACAGTGAGGAGGTGTTTGGTGAACTCACTGTGGTGGATGTTAAATTTGTGTTGATTGTGTGTTTTTGTCATTTTTTTAATTATATGTATGACTGCAGGGAAACAGAATTTCGTTCAGACCGAAAGGTCTGAATGACAATAAACAAATCTAATCTAATCTAATCTAATCTAAAAATGCATGGCAGATGCAGTATAATGTGGATAAATGTGAGGTTATCCACGTTTGTGGCAAAAACAGGAAAGTAGATTATTATCTGAATGGTGGCCGATTAGGAAAGGGGGAGATGCAACGAGACCTGGGTGTCATGGTACACCAGTGATTAAAATTAGGCATGCAGATGCAGCAGGCAGTGAAGAAGGCGAATGGTATGTTAGCATTCATAGCAAAAGGATTTGAGTATAGGAGCAGGGAGGTTCTACTGCAGTTGTACAGGGTCTTGGTGAGACTACACCTGAAGTATTGCGTTCAGTTTTGGTCTCCTAATCTGAGGAAAGACATTCTTGCCATAGAGAGAGTACAGAGAAGGTTCACCAGACTGATTCCTGGGATGTCAGGACTTTCATATGAAGAAAGACTGGATAGACTCGGTTTGTACTCGCTAGAATTTAGAAGATTGAGGGGGGATCTTATAGAAACTTACAAAATTCTTAAGGGGTTGGACAGGCTAGATGCAGGAAGATTGTTCCCGATGTTGGGGACTGTCCAGAACATAGGGTCACAGTTTAAGGATAAGGGGGAAATCTTTTGGGACTGAGATGAGAAAAACTTTGTGTGGTGAATCTCTGGAATTAATTGCCGCAGAAGGTAGTTGAGGCCAGTTCATTGGCTATATTTAAGAGGGAGTTATATGTGGCCCTTGTGGCTAAAGGGATCAGGGGGTATGGAGAGAAGGCAGGAACAGGATACCGAGTTGGATGATCAGCCATGATCATATTGAATGGCAGTGCAGGCTCGAAGGGCCGAATGGCCTACTCCTGCACCTATTTTCTAAATTTCTATATTTCAGCTTGGGAACAGGCCTTTCAGCCCAACTTGCCCACACCGACCAACATCTCCCATCTACAATAGTCCCAACTGCCTGCATTTGGCCCATATCCCTCTAAACCTATCATATCCATGTACTCTAAATATTTATTTGTCAGGGAGAATTTTTCCAAATCATGTTCCCCCAGCAAAGCATGTGAGGACATTATAGCAACACTTCAGATAACTTTGTCTGTGGTGGGTAATTGGGAGGAAATTGTGAGGATGGGGCTTAGAACCATGATTTGGGCTGTGGAAAATTAAAGGGACCTTCCAGGGCTGTATTCCCAGGCCTGGACTCGGACCTGGTGCACAACATAACTCTGTTACAAGCCATGCAATGGATGGACATGGAACAATCAATAGTAGCTGGTACACAGAAATGCTGGAGAAACTCAGCGGGTGCAGCAGCATCTATGGAGCGAAGGAAATAGGCAACATTTCGGGCCAAAAGCCTCCATAGATGCTGCTGCACCCGCTGAGTTTCTCCAGCATTTTTGTGTACCTTCGATTTTCCAGCATCTGCAGTTCCTTCTTAATCAATAGTAGCTGCTCTTTCCAACGGCGTGTAAGTTCTGATATCGTTCAAGTGAACCTGATCACTGTAAAATCATAAGTTACTCCCAGAAGCAGCTAAAACTGATCACAGTACACAGGATGGAATATCATCAGGGTTCCAAATAACTGAACTGTCTCTTGAATTAAAATGCCTTGAAGCTAGCTTTTTGTCAATCTCGGCCCAGCAAATACTGCAGTTAGCCTAATGGAATTCTTGCAGCCACAGGTGTCATTCATCCCTGTGGTTTTGGTATTTTAGTTTAGTGGATTGAATGGACCCCATTCAAGACAAATTGCAATGCAAAATGTAAAACATTCCATTGTCAACGGTCAAGGTATTCAGGAGGACATGATACAGCTTTGTAGGACTTTGGTTAGGCTGCATTTGGAGTATTGTGTTCACCTGTGGTTGGGAGGAAAGCAAGACATAACTTTCAGCTATTACAGGAAGGATGTGGAGGCTTCAGAAAAGTGTGCAGAAGAGGTTTGACAGAACACTGTCTGTATTACAGTATTAGCTACAAGGATATTGTTTATCTGGAGCATCAGAGGTTGAGCGGAGACCCGATAGAAATTTATAACATTAAGAGAAGCATAGATAGGGTAGACAGTCAGAACCTTTTACCCAGTGTGGCAATGTCAAGGATTAAAGGGCATAGTTTTAAGATAAAAGGGGCAGGTTTATAGGAGATGTGCGAGCATGTTTTTTTTACAGAGAAAGTAGTGGGTGCATGGAATGCGTTGTCAGGAGTAGTGGTGGAGGCAGATATGGTAGTGGCAATTAAGGTGTTTTTAGATAGGTGGATGGAAATGCAAGGAAAGGAGGGATATAGATCAAGTGCAGGCAGATGAAATTAGTTTATCTTGGTATTACGTTTAGCTCAGACATTATGGGCCAACGAGCTTGTTCCTGTGCTGTACTTTTCTGTGCTCTTTTTTGGGCAAGATATATTTTAGACATTTAAATAAAAGCAAAGAATACTTGAAATATTCAACAGGATTGTGGAGAGGAAACAGAACTAACTTTTCCATTTAGTAGAGTATTTTTTTCTGACCTGAAATGTTAAATCTGTTTTTCTCCCCACAAATGCTGCCAATCCTTCCGAATATTTCCAAAACTTTTGATTTTTATTTCAGATTTCCAGCATATGCAGTTTTTTTTGCCTTTCTGGTTTTGCTGTTTGCATTTCCGTTCATCCCTCAGCACCACATCATTAACTCTGTTGCTGCCCTCTACAGTCAAAAGATTCCAAAATATTTTTCTTATGTGATTGTGTTTAAATATTCAGTGCAGATTACTCTGATTGCATTACGATCTGTAATCAAATTAAAATAAGTTGTTATTTGCAAAGTTGTGTGCTTTACATAAAAATGACTTTCAGTGTGGGAATGGCCAAAATGGGAATAATTACATTAAATGGTAATTCACTGTGGAAGTGCATAATACCAGTAATTAAATCACCAAATATCGCAATCAGCACACGAGTGCTAATTACGCACTGTTCCATTTAAAATCTCATAAGATCACACTTCCCTAGCCAAAATACATTAGGGTATATTTTCTGGTTACTCTGGCCAGTAGAGCAGGATAGATGAGAATAAAAATTCTGTTTCAGATCCAGCATCAACATCAGCTTCATCAGTGAATCTACATTGTGACTAAAGCTGCTAAATGTTCCCGATGTTGGGGAAGTCCAGAGACAGGGGTCAGTTTAAGAATAAGGGGTTGGCCATTTAGGACAGCGATGAGGAAACACTTCTTCACCCAGAGAGTTGTGAATCTGTGGAATTCTCTGCCACAGAAGGCAGTGGAGGCCAATTCACTGGATGTTTTCAAGAGAGAATTAGATTTAGCTCTTAGGGCTAAGGGACTCAAGGGATATGGGGAAAAAGCAGTAACGGGGTACTGATTTTAAATGATCAGCCATGATTGATTGATTGATTGATTGATTCTTTTAATGACCACACAGCCAGGCTGGTGGAATTTGTTATGCCAATGCAGCACATAAAAAAAAGAATACAAACATGACAATACTAAAGAACTTTAACATGAAAACATCCCCCCACAATGGTTCCCATTATGAGGGAAGGCACAAAGTCCAGTCCCCGACCCCAGTTCCCCCAGAGTCGGGCCAATTGAGGTCTCCACAGTTGCCTCTACGGAGGCCCGATGTTCCAGGCCGTTCTTGCCGGGTGATGTTGTTCCGGCGTCGGGAGAGTCCTCTCAGCGGCATGGGAACCCTGGAAACGGCCGCCTCCTTACTCGAGACCAATGATCATATTGAATGGCGGTGCTGGCTCGAAGTGCCAAATGTCCGACTCCTGCTCCTATTTTCTCTATTTCTATGTTCGGCCCTTTGCCCATTTAGATTTGCCTCAGGGAAGCTTCAAGCACAATGCAGGTTGAAAGGGTCGGAGGTGTTGTAACATATTTATTTTTCAGTCATTATGTTGTTGTTTTAATAATTGTAGGTATTTATAGAGAGGCTTCCTCCAGCATTGGTTTTGTTTTATTGAATAATTATTTCCTTACAGAATGATTATGCAGAAATTGTATCTGCTATTGCCATAAAATACTCTGAATCCTGCACCCAGACAGAAGGTGCTAAAAAGAGTGGGAATATGAGAAAAAATTCCTTTACAGACATATGTAGTCATCCAAGGATGTGAGAAGTCAAGTTAATAATAACGATTCCTGAAGCAACGCGTGAACTAAGTCAAACTGAAAGAATGGGTTGATTTTGAAATGTTCCAAACACGGCATTTCATGGACAGAATTGCTCGGGAGTTTTGCGGTCAACAGAGCTGGAATACCTACATGCAACATTGCCAACAACTGTGCCTAAAGGCCCTGACATGTCTACCTAGCGTTGACTGAGCACAACTGCTTCTGTGGGCTCCAGATCAGCAGGCAGCCAAGAGCGCAGATGTGCCATTAGCTACAAGGAGCAGCAGCCAACCTACACTATCAAGGGAAACAGCGAATGCCTATCAAGATCAGCTTCCATGTCAGTCTTCCTGCCTGCACCTCTCTTGAGATTAGTGCTGGGTTTTATTCAGTATGAAATGAAACAGGTGTCTGATTTTTTTTTTTTTTTTTCTCTGCATTTTTATTCCTTGTTTTGAATAATAATGGCAATCTTCTATAACATCACTTGTCTGATGTTCTGGGATGCATTATTTCTCAAAGTAGTTGAGTTACTGATGGTAGCTAGATGTGACTCCCCTCCTGCCAATGCTGTTTATCAGCAACAACCAAGAACACGGACAATGGTGATGCGCAGTTACTTTGTTCCTTTAATAGAACACAGAGAGTAGAACAGCACAGGACGGAACAGGCCATTTGGCCCACCCTGTCTGTGCAGACCATGATGCCAAATTAAACTAAATCCATCTGCCTGCCTTAATCTTAACCTCTCCCTTTCCATTTCCCTGCCTGATCTTGTGCCCATCTAAATGTCTTTTTACTGGAAGTCATTCCTCCTCATTCAGGGCAGCATCTGTAGCTCGTTGAATGCGGAGCACCATTCAATTTGCCAACCTTGATAAAAACCGTACACCCATTTCATTATTGCAATAATTTTCTTCCCTTCCCTCTAATTTTATTCCCCTCTCATAAGGTTTTACGAATTGCTTCTAATCTTAGCAAATTTAGAAAGAATCTGCCCACTCACATTTAAGTGATTGTTTGCTTTATCATTTTGACGTAGCTCTGAAAAGCTAAATATCGACTAAACCTCTCAGGTTGGCTGTCTCCAATGCTGGACTAAATATGGCTTAGACATTCATAAGGTCATAGGTGATAGGAGTAGAATTAGGCTGCTCATCAAGCTTACTCTGCCATTCAATCATGGATAATCTATTTCTCTCTCCTAACCCCACTCTCCTGCTTTCTCCCCATAACCTCTGACTCCTCTACTAATCAAAAATCTATCTATCTCTGCCCTAAAAATATTCACTGACTTGGCCTCCACAGCCTTCTGTGGAAAGAATTCCATAGATTCACCACCCTCTGACTAAAGAAATTTCCCCTCATCTCCTTCCCAAAAGAACGTTCTTTAAATCTAAGGCTACGATCTCTAGTCCTTGACTCTCCCACTAGTGGAAACAGTCTCTCCACATCCTCTCTATCCAAGCCTTTCACTATGCTGTATGTTTCAAAGAGGTTCCCCCTCATTCTTCTAAACTCCAGCGAGTACAGGTCCCAGTGCCAACAAATGCTCATCATAGGTTAACCTACTCTTTCCTGGGATCATTCTTGTAAACGTCCTCTAAACTCTCTCCAGAGCCAGCACATCCTTCCTCAGATATGGTACCCAAAATTGCTCACAATTTTCCAAATGCGGCCTTACCAGCGCCTTATTAAAGCCTCAGCATTACATCCCTGTTTTTGTATACAAGCAGCCTTGAAATAAATGCTAGCATCGAGTTTGCTTTCTTTACTACCGATTACTACAAGCATTAAGTAAGTGGCAAGATAGCTCTATAGAAATTCAGGAAGTGATCTGCAGGAGTAAATGGTTTGCACCCCAAGTATATCATAGAGGAAATACTGGACACTTAGGTTTAAGTTACATAGAACACAAAACATAAAATATGCAGCACGAGAATGGGCCCTTCAGCCCACAATGTTTGCTCCGAACATGATACCAAGTTAAACTTATTTCATCTGCATGTAGATGATCCATATCCTATAATTCCTTGCACTTCCTTTTTGCCTGTCTAATCGGCTCCAGTGCCATTATTGTATCTGTCTCTACCACCAGCCCTGGCAATGCCTCGTACCTCGTAACCATCCCTCTTCTTTTTTCTCTTTTTTTTTTGTAAGAAAACATGCCCTGCACATTTCCATTGAACTCTCCCCACACACATCGCAATGCTCCTCAGTGTTGGACATTTTTACCCTGGGGAAAAAAGCTGACTGGCTACCTAATCTGTGCCTCTCATAATTTTATATACTTCTATTAACCATATATAACCATATAACAATTACAGCACGGAAACAGGCCATCTCGGCCCTACAAGTCCGTGCCGAACAACTTTTTTTCCCCTTAGTCCCACCTGCCTGCACTCATACCATAACCCTCCATTCCCTTCTCATCCATATGCCTATCCAATTTATTTTTAAATGATACCAACGAACCTGCCTCCACCACTTCCACTGGAAGCTCATTCCACACCACCACCACTCTCTGAGTAAAGAAGTTCCCCCTCATGTTACCCCTAAACTTCTGTCCCTTAATTCTGAAGTCATGTCCTCTTGTTTGAATCTTCCCTATTCTCAAAGAGAAAAGCCTGTCCACATCAACTCTGTCTATCCCTCTCATCATTTTAAAGACCTCTATCAAGTCCCCCCTTAACCTTCTGCGCTCCAGAGAATAAAGACCTAACTTATTCAACCTATCTCTGTAATTTAGTTGTTGAAACCCAGGCAACATTCTAGTAAATCTCCTCTGTACTCTCTCTATTTTGTTGACATCCCTCCTATAATTGGGCGACCAAAATTGTACACCATACTCCAGATTTGGTCTCACCAATGCCTTGTACAATTTTAATATTACATCCCAGCTTCTATAACCATATAATGCCACTCCTCAACCTCCGACAATCCCAAGAAAACAATCCAAGTTTATCTAACCTCTCCCTGAAACCTTCTAAATCCAGGCAGCATTCTGGTAAACTCCTCTGTACTCTCTTCAAAGCCTCAACATCTTTCCTGTAATGGGGTGACCAGGACTGCATGGAATACTCCAAATGTGGCCCAATCAGTCCTATAGAGATGCATCTAGTGTTTGGGTTTATTAGTGTCACTTCCATCGAGGTACAGTCAAAAGCTTTGTTTTGCGTACGATCCAAACAGATCAGATCTACCAGACATCAATACAATCAAGTCAAACTAAGCTACAGAAGATAGGCACATAAAGATGGAGTAACTCAGCGGGACAGGCAGCATCTCTGGAGAGAAGGAAATGGGTGATGTTTCGGGTTGAGATAACCGGTCAGCTAATCCGAGATAATCCGAACTGAGATGTCTGGAACCAGAGATGGAATCCTCGAGGTAGAAGATGGAGGTAAAGGCAAGCACTGAGAAAGCATAGAAACATAGAAAATAGGTGCAGGAGTAGACCATTCGAGCCATTCAATATGATCATGGCTAATCATCCAAAAGATTTTCCTCATCTTAGTCCTAAATAGCCTACCCCTTATTCTTAAACCGTGACCCCTGGTTCTGGACTCCCCCCAACATCGGGAACAATTTTCCTGCATCTACCCTCTCCAATCCTCTAAGAATTGTATATGTTTCTATAAGATCCTCTCTCATCCTAAATTCCAGCGAATACAAGCCCAGTCGACCCATTCTTTCACCATATGTCAGTCCTGCCATCCTGGGAATTAAGCTGGTGAACCTACGCTGCACTCCCTCAATAGTATAAATGTCGTTCCTCAAATTAGGAAACCAAAATTGCACACAACACTCCAGGTGAGATCTCACCAGGGCACTGTACAACTATAGTAGGACCTCCTTGCTCCTAAACTCAATTCCTCTCACAATGAAGGCCAAACACACGTGGCTGTGGTAGCGAGTCTTGGTTAAAATGTGGTCGTAGAAAAAAAATTGGTGCAGGAGTAGGCAGGCCATTCGGCCCTTTGAGCCAGCATCGCCATTCAATATGATCATGGCTGATCATCTAAAATCAGTACCCCATTCCTGAGCAGGAGGCATCACTGAGGGGGAGCAGTGAGAGAGGATTTTGCAGAACTCTCTTCGGAGAGAGAAGGAGAACTTCTTCAAACTAAGCTACGATAGGTAGAGTGAAGGGGAAGATATAGAGTGCAGTGCATAGTTCACAGCATTATAACACATAATGTCCCCAGTAGGGTTGAGGTAAATTGGGCAGAACCCTAGTCCATGGAGGGACCATTCAGAAACCGGATAACATAGATGAAGAAGCTGCTCCTGAGTTTGCTGGTGTAAACTTTCACGGTTCTGTACATTCTACCAGATGGAAACAGGGAGAAGAAGAAATGACACTGAAGCAACAAGGTCAGCTGAAAAGCAAAATTAAATAAAGACCCTAATGCTTTCAGTAGAAATCACTGCCTTGCTAATTGATCCATTAATGGTCATATGGTTTAACTCACTATAGTGTGTGAACAGATAATTAAGGTCAATGGCCATGAATGTCTCAGCTGGCAAATGAGTCTTTGCCTCACCGAGAGCTATCACAGTCTTCCCTTATCTAAGCACTATAAGTAGCACAATTTTTAAATTAATTTACTGTGATTAAGAGTAAATTGAAAGTGTGAAAAAATGGCTAATTGTTGGCAGGCAGAGTGGGGGCAGCAGCCTCCCCCCTCCCTCCTCCCTCTCCACTTGCACTAATTAATCAGGTTCTTTAAGGGGTAAGCTCATGGGTATAATATTCATTTGTTTGACTAGGTTGTCTAAATGTAATCATACATGTGTCACTGAGTATTAATACAAGTGACTATGTTTGCATAAGGAGATGTGCATACATTGCAACTAAGGTTATTTGCATGTGTGTAATTGTCTTCAGAAATGAGAATTCATACAATATGTGTTTGGATATCACTTCGAGTCATAGAGTGATACATTGTGGAAACAGGCCCTTTGGCCCAATGTGCCCTCACCGGCCAACATGTTCCAGCTACACTAGTCCCACCTGCCAGCTAGTGCAGTAGTTCCATAGACAAATGTCCGCAATGTGGTAGAGGTGAATTTTACAGTATCCTGGCTTATGAAAGGACCATTTAGAAACCTGATAATTTAGAAACCTGATAATAGAGGAGAAGAAGCTTTTCTTATGTCTGGTGGTGCGTGCTTTCAAGCTTCTGTGCTTTCCGCCTGACGGGAGCGGGGAGATGAAGGAATGGCCAGTGAGGTCATGTCTTTTATTATGTTGCCTGCTTTTCCAAGGCAGCGTGAAGTGTGGTTCCTCTCTCTCCAATTTGCTTTCTCTCTGGTAATCTATTCCCCACTTGACTATATTAACCAAGCCTGTTCTTGCATTGTATTGTTCTGTGTTCTATTAGTCAAAAACAATTTTGTGCAGGTTTGTAGGTTAATTGTCTTCTATATAAAATGTTCCTGAATGTGTAGGATGGAACTATCATATGGCTGATCCCTGGTTGGCCTGGACTCAGTGGGCTGAAGGGCCTGTTTCCATGCTTGGAACTAAACTAAGATGGCTTTGTACAAATTTCACAACAGTCAGTGTTTCCATCTCGGGGAATGGGCGGTTCCCTCCATAATGCTTCTCTTCCATTAACTAAAACTGCAGATGTCTTGGGCTGCTTCCAACATTTACATCGCAGCACTCATTGGCAACAACAATTCCTCCTCGACAACCATCCACATAAGAGCACCTCAGGACTTGAGTGCTCAGTCCCCCACTCTACTCGCTCTATACCCATGACTGTGTGCCCAGACAGTTCCAATGCCATCAATAGATTTGGGGATGACACCACCAATGTTGGATGAATTGCTGGAAATGATGTCAGAGTATCTGATGGAGATTGATATTCTGATTGAATGGTGCCAAAACAGTAACCTTGCTCTTAGCGTCAGCAAGACCAAAGAGCTGATTATTTATTTCAGAAGGGGAAAGTTGAATATCGACACACCTATCTTCATCGATGGATTGGTGGTGGAGGGATACAACAACATCAAGCTCCTGGATGTGCATATCTCTTGAAGAGATATCTTGAGGCCCAGCACATCGATGCAATCATTAAGAAAGCCCATCTATGAAGAAGATTGAGAAATTTGGTATGTCGACAAATATCGTCTTGAACTTCTAACTGATGTACGTTAGAGAGTATATTGACTGGTTGCATCACAGCTTGTTTAGCCAACTCGAACATCCAGGAATAAAAAAGATTACAAAAAGAGATGTACACCACCCAGTCCATCATGGGTACTGACTGCCCCATCATCGAAGGGATCTATAGGAGGGATTGACTCAATAAGGCAGCCAGCATCATCAAAGACCTACACCACCCTGGCAACGCTCTCAATTCACTCCTATCATTTGGGAGAAGAGACAGGAGTCTGAAAACACGTGGCCACATAGTTCAAGAATAGTTTCTTCCTAACAACCATTAGGCTCTAGAACTAAAACACAAACTAAACTATGAATTATGGACTATCTTTGGTTGCACTAAGGGCTTCAAGCTTTTTTTGCACAAATATTGGGGTTCTTCATTTATTGATTTTATTTTAGTTTATTACATGTTATCTGTGAGTACTATGTGTACAGGCCTGTTCAGTTCTGTTATTTTAGTTTATTGTCACATCTACCGAGGTACAGCGAAAAGCTTTTGTTGCGTGCTAACCAGCCAGCGGAAAGACAATACGTGATTACAATTGAGCTATTCACTGTGTACAGATACCTGATGTGCAAGAAAGAACCGCAGATGCTGGTTTAAATCGAAGGTAGACATAAAATGCTGGAGTAACTCAGTGGGGCCAGCAGCATCTCTGGGGAGAGGGAATGGGCAAAGATAGTCTGATTGTTGTTGTGGTTGTAGTTGTTGTGCTTCTGCAAGTAAGAATTTCATTGTTCCATTGTCTGTAGTCATGACAATTAAACACTCTTGACCTCTTATGTATTGAAGTGGAACCTGGAGCTTGTTGCTGGATTGCTATCACCATGGTTTCGGGCACTAATATACAAAACCGTTTTCAGGGTGACACGCCAATAACATTATTTATAACTGTTTTTCACTCGTTAGACCCTCAGCGGTCAGGGGTCACTGCCGGAAACCTCTCTTCTCACATCCTCTTCCTCAGGAGACATTTGCCACCAAAGTACAAACACGTCAGAAGTATAGGCCATAGAAGATAATTTTTCCCACAATTATTAACTAAAGATTAGGACTGTAATGTTAATCTTCTTTGTTTTGATATGCTTCTGCTCCTATGATATTCTGGCTTCTTTTATTAATTTTCACAACATATTCACTGGTGAGTTTGGCTCCAAAATATGATTCACTGTGAATATAATGAGCTCTCACATATAGACTCAGAGCTTGCAACCCCAATGGAGATGTACGGTCAGAAACCATTGTGTTGTAAATGGATGGTAACTGACTACAACAGCTGTTGAGCAGGTTGATGAGGGTGTGCAGATGGAGTTTTTAGATTAAGCTGTTTTCTTTTCAAAAAAGGATTAAATTTATACATTAAAGATTTTCAAATTATTTTATGGCAGATGTTTGGTTTTGTACAGCCAATATCATTTCATGAATACTGGAGGTTAATCTCTCTACTAGTCAAATATCCTATTGTTCTTCGTCTTGGGTTTTTCATTGCCCTGCCAGTTGGAGAATGTCTTCATGGGTTGCAACAACACCCCACGAGTAAAACAGCCCATGACAGGTATGGGACCGTATATCAGGCATTGACTCAAAAAGGATCAAATCCAGCAATGCATCATTATTGGATGTGGCAACTCGTCGCCACAGAGGGCTGTGGACGGCTTTGGAGGCCGTCAGTGGATATTTTTAAGGCAGAGATAGACAAATTTGTAACTAGAACGGGTGTCAAAAGTTATGGGGAGAAGGCAGGAAATTGGATTTGGGAGGCAGAGATCAGCCATAATTGAATGGCAGAGTGGACTCGATGGGCCAAATGGCCTAAATCTACTCCTATAACCTGTGAACTTGTGAATTGTTTCCTTAAGCGGAATACATTAACTTGTATGAAATGCTCAATGGGGTCGCATTTCTCCAGCCTTTGTTCTGTTCCTTTTGAGTTTGAGAAGATCCCTGCTGTAATTGCATGTTGGTATTGTTAATGTTAGCAGCTGGAAGTGGCATTTCAGATCCCTTTCTTTCAAGTGAAGGAGAGTGGAAGCAGGGGCTGCGAAGTGTTTTTGAAAGTGGGGGGTCTGAGCAATCACTGATCTCTGGCGAGGGAGGGCAGCGACCGAGTGGGGGAAGGTGTGGGAGGGGGCTGCCCCCCCTCCCATGGTAGGGACTTTTTGAAATTTGATGTATTAAAATCATGTTTAGTGCATAGTAGAAGTATGATTTCAATGTTTTTTTGTTTGAAGTATTTTTAAGATAATATAGGGCCTACATGAGATAGGAGCAGGTGCTTATTATTTTTGTTATTGCTCCACCTTCCACGGTACAGAAAATTTGACCAAAAATGTGTTATAATTTTAAATGCTTTTTTTTGTTTGTAGTTGGAAAAAGGGACAAGAAATAATCATAACATTTCCCGATTTTACAAAGTCATACAAATTATGTTTTGCTCGGGGGAAAATAACCAGAGTATTTTGAAAGTATGCGTTCTCCTTTTGACGTGTATTTCATTTTGATTTGAATTTAGAATCATCAAACCATGACATTAATAAAGGGGGTATATGTTTGTGGAAACATTACATTTTTGACAGTAAGACTTTTGAGAAATCTAAAATGCATTAGAAATATACATGTCCATGCACTGAGTCTCTTGCCCAGAGCAGGTGAATCGAGGACCACAGGGCAGATTTAAGGTGAAGGGGAAAAGATTTCATAGGAATCTGTGGGGTCACTTTTTACACACAAAGGGTGGTGGGTGTTTGGAACAAGCTGCCAGAGGAGATAGTTGAGGCAGAGACTATCCCAACATTTAAGAAACAGACTGATATATGGATAGGACAGGTTTGGAGGGATATGGACCAAAAGCTGGTAGTGTAGCTGGGACATGTTGGCGGGTGTGAGTAAGTTGGCCGAAGGTGCAATCCAGTCAGCGGAAAAACTATCTATCCATATATTACTAAAACACTCGTCTTGTTTGGTTATCTGTCAGCCTGCTTGTGAGTGAGCTCAAGGAACTGCCAAAACGGTACACAATAACGCAAAAACGTTTGCACCACCTTACTCACCTTTGTCCCGTGGTCGTTTGTATAAAGTTTCATTCAGATTGATGCTATATTTCACGTTATTGACATTTAAACATTTAAAAATATTTTGAGAAGAATAACTAGTGCCTGTGCTGTGAGTTTTCTGGCAGTTGCAGCTATGACGTCACAATGGCATCTCACAGTCCTCCAATCACAATGGGATCTCATTTGCATACGCTGTCATGAACATTTTTCCTTTGGGGTCGACGGCTGCTGCTCCGGGCCCACGCGCTGGCCTAAGTCCATGCCGTGGCTCTGAGGTCTGGGCACTTAGCCTGGCTCTGAGGTCGACGGCGGCTGCTGCTCTGGGTGAAGAGGAGGGGGAAGGGATTCTATGGGTGAGTGGTGGAATATTGCATTGTGGAAACCAGGCCTCCCTTGTGACAGGGTCCCACTTAGTCTAGTACATGATTAAAATCAAGCCGCCCATAGTGTACAGATACAGGATAAAGGGAATAAAGCTTAGTGCAAGATAAAGTCTAGTAAAGTCCAATTAAAGATAGTTTGAGGGTCTGCAATGAAGTAGATGGTAGGTCAGGACCACCCTCTAATTGGTGATGGGATGGGATGGTTATTAAAACTGAAGTACATGGGATGGGATGGTTCCCTGATAACACCTGGGAAGAAACTGTCTCTGAATCTGGAGGTGTGCGTCTTCACATTTCAGTATCTCTTACCTGATGGAAGAGGGGAGAAGAAGGGGTGGCCAGAGAGACACATGTCCTTGATTATGTCGGGGCCTTACTGAGGCTACATGAAGTGTAGATGGAGTCAATGGAAGGGAGGCTGGTTTCAGTGATGGTCTGGGCTGCATCTGCAATTCTCTGCAATTTCTTACAGTCTTGGATGGAGCCGAACCGTGATGCATCCCAATAAAATGCTTACTATGGTGCATCTCTAGAAGTTGGTTAGAGTTGTTGGGGACATGCCAAGCCGTCTAAGCCTTCCAAGGAAGTAGAGGTGTTGGCTTCTTTCTTGGACATTGCTTCAATGTGGCTGTTTCAGGATGATTTGTGATCAAACTTTTGTCACAAACAGTAACCCAAGAAGTGAGCAAAAGTCAATTAGATGGAGCAACTCAACGGATCAGGCAGCATCCACATAGGGAAATGGACAGTCAACACTTTGGATCAAAATCCTTCATCTGGACTTGGGAGGTGAATGCCATATAGCTTGATTGAAAAATTAATGAATGGATTGTGTAGCTACCCTGGTTCGAATCCCTAGTCACGGAAACCTTATGCCTAATCCTGCCTACTGTAAATTAAGGCTCCGACTAATGCGCCAACTGTGTTTTGGAGTCCAGCAATACAGAGTCCTTCAATACAGAGTCGGGAATGTCTCAACAGAAACACAGCTGACAGACCTCTGAAGAAGTGTCTCGACCCGAAACATCACCTATTCCTTTTATTGAGAGATGCTGCCTGTCCCGTTGAGTTACTCCAGCTTTTTGTGTCTATCTTTGAAGCTGGAAAGTTAGGACTGAAGTTTATGATTGATTTTAATAAAGTTGAAAACAATTAAAACTGAATGTTGGATTTTGATAATCTTTAGCATGATTAAAATCTGTAATAACATTATTTTTAAACATTTATTTCATCTTAATAATTTGAAATGTATCTGAAATTCAGAAATATTTCAAATTATTAAAACTGAAGTACATGATTGAAAAATGAAGTTATTTTAGATTTTAAAGAAGTTAACTAATAACACCCATAATTATTTTTTAATAATTAAAATCATTAAGATAAAATAAACTGATTTAAAATAGTAACTTAGTTTCCCTTCGGCCTCTGTACTTTTTGCTTTACAATTCACATTGAAATCAGTGGGTTCCTGAATCTGTGGCGATGTCTGACGAAGTAGAGTTTAAGAGGTGATTCCACAGAGAAATCTTAGCAAAACCTGGCTCTGCCATTGAACTCCATGTGGAGTCCCCAAACACAGTGAATTCACAGATATTGTGCCATCAGAATTCGTCAGTGAGTCCCAGATCTCTTAGTTTGATGCTGAAATCCTGGATGTCTGGAACAGACATCTGTTTAAGCAGCTGAATGGTACAGCTGGCACTAGCCTACAAGATTTGCTTTGTTATCATATACCCAATGTTCTAAATCTCTTGCATCCATGGGTCTTTAATTGTTGGACCCTTGTTGGTCTGTTTTCATTCTTTCCATGACTTTCTATGTTTAGAACTTAAGTTGGAGTCACATTCTTTTCCATACCAAACCTCTAGTTCTATTTACATCTCTGCTATCGACCGTTCAATCTGAGGTGAAACATAGAAACATAGAAATTAGGTGCAGGAGTAGGCCATTCAGCCCTTCGAGCCTGCACCACCATTCAATATGATCATGGCTGATCATCCAACTCAGTATCCCGTACCTGCCTTCTCTCCATACCCTCTGATCCCCTTAGCCACAAGGGCCACATCTAACTCCCTTTTAAATATAGCCAATGAACTGGCCTCAACTACCCTCTGTGGCAGAGAGTTCCAGAGATTCACCACTCTGTGTGTGAAAAAAGTTTTTCTCATCTCGGTTTTAAAGGATTTCCCCCTTACCCTTAAGCTGTGAGCCCTTGTCCTGGACTTCCCCAACATCGGGAACAATCTTCCTGCATCTAGCCTGTCCAACCCCTTAAGAATTTTGTAAGTTTCTATAAGACCCCCTCTCAATCTCCTAAATTCTAGAGAGTATAAACCAAGTCTATCCAGTCTTTCTTCATAAGACAGCCCTGACATCCCAGGAATCAGTCTGGCGAACCTTCTCTGCATTCCCTCTATGGCAATAATGTCCTTCCTCAGATTTGGAGACCAAAACTGTATGCAATACTTCAGGTGTGGTCTCACCAAGACCCTGTACAACTGCAGTAGAACCTGCCTGCTCCTATACTCAAATCCTTTTGCTAAGAAAGCTAACATACCATTTGCTTTCTTCACTGCCTGCTGCACCTGCATGCCTACTTTCAATGACTGGTGTACCATGACACCCAGGTCTCGCTGCATCTCCCCTTTTCCTAATCGGCCACCATTAAGATAATAGTCTGCTTTCCTGTTTTTGCCACCAAAATGGATAACCTCACATTTATCCACATTATACTGCATCTGCCAAACATTTGCCCACTCACCTGTAATGCCTTTAATAGCCTACCCATGCAATGCAAAAATATTGATGTACAGCAAACGTGATTCTCTTTATACTCGCACAGTGCAGAGGTTACGTCCACATGGAGTATGTTGACTTGTCTATGTCCATCATCAATATTTACTGACATTGAATTTCATCTGCATTCTTTCCCCCATTGCTCCCCATCTTTCCATTACTCATTGAAACTTCCTTCTTTTCTGATGTATTAAATTCACCCTCTATTTCACAGCTAATACTGTATAATGTATACATTTCAACAGACTAGATCAATATCCACATCAATAACCAACAGTAGCCACAGAGCAGAATGAGGCACAGTTTCTGCTTTCAACCCACACAGATAAATTGCCTTTAAAGACATGCTTTCATCTCAGCAATTTGCTGTCATCCCCTAATTTCATCGTCACTAATCGCTTGCATTACTCATGAGGAATAACTGCAACATAGGAGAGCAGGTGAAGCTGGAGAAATGATAAAGCAGCATGAGTCAACACCATGCCCAGAAACAGAATATAACAATAGAAGAATGAACATTTCTACTTAGTGCTGCATGATCATTCTGATGGCCCTAGATTGCATCGACATTATTAAACATGATGCTGTTACATCAGTTCGTAACTTAGTTACCTATTTCAGAGCAACAATTAACTGTAGTCATTCAGGAGCTACATTTGCATCAGAAATAGGTTAATTGTGGGTTGTAGGGTGGTTATCTCTGGATTGCTTCCAGTACCTCGAAATAGTGAGGACAGGAACAGGGAGATAGGGGATCTGAATGTGTGGCTGAAGGGCTGGTGCAGGGAGCAAGGATTTAGATTTATAGACCAATGGGATCTCTTCTGGGGTAGGAGTGACCTGTACAAAAAGGACGGGTTGCACCTTAACTGGAGGAGAACCAACATTCTGGCAGGCAGGTTTGCTAGGGCTATACGTTTGGGTTTAAACTAAATAGTGGGGGGGAGGGATTGACAAATTGGGAGTATAAAGATGGAGTTGAAGGGGAAGTGACTACAGGAAAAACTACAAAAGATTCTCGAATTAATGGCAAGAAAAGTTTGAGAAGGGATAAAAGAGTAAGGTCGGGGCCAATTGCGAGCGGTGCCAGGGGGGACATGAATACGGAGGTCAAAGTGTTGTATATGAATGCGCGAAGTATAAGAAATCAAGTGGACGAGCTTGAGGCTCAGTTAGAAATTGGCAAGTATGATGTTGTGGGAATTACAGAGACATGGCTGCAAGAGGGCCAGGGCTGGGAACTGAATATCCAAGGGTATACCTCCTATCAAAACAACAGACAGGTGGGCAGAGGGGGTGGGGTTGGCTCTGTTGGCGAGGAATGAAATTCAGTCCCTTGCAAGGGGTGACATTGAAAAAGGATATGTGGAGTCAGTATGGATAGAACTAAGCAATTGTAAGGGTAAAAAGACCCTAATGGGACTAATCTACAGGCCCCCAAACAGTAGCCTGGACATAGGGTGCAAGTTAAATCAGGAGTTAAAATTGGCATGTAGTAAAAGTAATGCTGTGGTTGTTATGGGAGATTTCAACATGCAGGTAGACTGGGAAAATCAGGTTGGTACTGGACCCCAAGTAAGGGACTTTGTAGAGTGGCTTTGTGATGGATTCTTAGAGCAGCTTGTATTTGAGCCAGCCAGGGAGAAGGCAATTCTGGATTTAGTGTTATGTAATGAACCAGATTTGATAAAGTAACTTGAGGTTAATGAGCCATTAGACAATAGACATAGAAACATAGAAACATAGAAAATAGGTGCAGGATTAGGCCATTTGGCCCTTCGAGCCTGCACCACCATTCAATATGATCATGGCTGATCATCCAACTCAGTATCCTGTACCTGCCTTCTCTCCAAACCCCCTGATCCCTTTAGCCACAAGGGCCATATCTAACTCCCTCTTAAATATAGCCAATGAACTGGCCTCATTGGCTATAGACAAAAGGTGCAGGAGTAGGCCATTTGGCCTTTCGAGCCAGCATCGCCATTCAATGTGATCATGGCTGATCATCCCCAATTAGTACCCCGTTCCTGCCTTCTCCCCATATCCCCTGACTCCACTATTTTTAAGTGCCCTATCTAGCTCTCTCTTGAAAGCATCCAGAGAACCTGCCCCCACCGCCCTCTGAGGTAGAGAGCTCACCATTCTCTGTGAGAAAAAGTGTTTCCTCGCCTATGTTCTAAGTGGCTTACTCCTTATTCTTAAACTTAAACTGTGGCCCCTGGTTCTGGACTCCCACAACATCGGGAACATGTTTCCTGCCTTTAGTGTGTCCAAGCCCTTAACAATCTTATATGTTTCAATAAGATCCACCTCATCCTAAACTCCAGAGTGTACAAGCCCAGCTGCTCCATTCTCTCAGCATATGACAGTCTCGCCATCCCGGGAATTAACCTTGTAAACCTACGCTCCACTCCCTCAATAGCAAGAATATCCTTCCTCAAATTAGGGGACCAAAACTGCACACAATACTCCAGGTGTGGTCTCACTCGGGCTCTGTACAACTGCAGAAGGACCTATTTGCTCCTATATTCGATTCCTCTTGTTATGAAGGCCAACATGCCATTCACTTTCTTCACTGCCTGCTATACCTGCATGCTTACTTTCATAGACTGATGTACAAGCACCCCCAGATCCCGTTGTACTTCTCCTTTTCCTTTTCCCTTTTGAGATAGTGACCATAATATGGTCAGATTTAATCTACAATTGGAGAGGGAGAAGGGTAAATCTGAGGTGTCAGTTTTACAGTTGAATAAAGGGGACTATGGTGCCATGAGGGAGGAGCTGGACAACGTTGACTGGAAAGATACCCTTGCAGGGATGACAGTGGAACATGTCAGGTAATGGCAGGTATTTCTAGGAATAATACAGAAGGTGCAGGATCAGTTCATTTCTAGGAGGAATAAAGATTCCAAGGGGAGTAAGGGGTGACCGTGGCTGACAGGGACTTCAGGCAGTATATAAATAAAAGATAAGAAGTACAACGTAGCAAAGTTAAGCAGGAAGCAAGAGCATTGGGTAACGTTTAAAGAACAACAGAAGATAACTAAAAAGACAATACGGGGAGAAAAGATGAGGTACGAAGGTAAGTTAGCCAAGAATATAAAAGGAGGACACTAAAAGCTTCTTTAGGTATGTGAAGAGGAAAGAATTAGTTAAGACCAAAGTTGGACCCTTGAGGACCAAAAAAGGTGAATTTATTATGGGGAACAAGGAAATGGCAGATGAGTTGAACAGGTACTTTGGATCCGTCTCCACTAAGGAGGACACAAACAATCTTCCTGATATAGTAGTGGCCAGAGGATCTGGGGTGATGGAGGAACTGAAGGAAATCCACATTAGGCAGGAAATGGTGTTGGATAGACTGATGGGACTGAAGGCTGATAAATCCCTAGGGCCTGATGGTCTGCATCCCAGGGTACTTGAAGAAGTGGCTCTAGAAATTGTGGATGCATTGGTGATAATTTTCCAGTGTTCTTTAGACTCAGGATCAGTTCCTGTGAATTGGAGGGTAGCTAATGTTATCCCACATTTTAAGAAAGGCGGGAGAGAGAAAACAGGGAATTATAGACTAGTTAGTCTGACATCGGTGGCGGGGAAGATGCTGGAGTCAATTATAAAAGATGAAATAGCCGCACATTTGTATAGCAGTAACAGGATCGGTCCGAGTCAGCATGGATTTACGAAGGGGAAATCATGCTTGACTAATCTTCTGGAATTTTTTGAGGATGTAACAAGGAAAATGGACAACGGAGAGCCAGTGGATGTAATGCACCTGGACTTTCAGAAAGCATTTGATAAGGTCCCACATAGGAGATTAGTGGGCAAAATTAGGGCACATGGTATTGGGGGTAGAATGCTGACATGGATAGAAAATTGGTTGGCAGACAGGAAACAAAGAGTAGGGATGAACGAGTCCCTTTCAGAATGGCAGGCAGTGACCAGTGGGGTACCGTAAGGCCCGGTGCTGGGACTGCAGCTATTTACAATATACATCAATCATTTGGATGGATTCAAAGTAACATTAGCAAATTTGCAGATGACACAAAGCTGGGTGGCAGTGCGAACTGTGAGGAGGATGCTATAAGAATGCAGGGTGACTTGGATAGGTTGGGGGAGTGGGCAGATGCATGGCAGATTAATTTTAATGTGGATAAATGTGATGAAAAACAGGAAGGCAGAGTACAACAGGATCTGGGGGTCCTTATTCATCAGTCTATGAAAGTAAGCATGCAGGTACAGCAGGCAGTGAAGAAACCAAATGGCATGTTGGCCTTTTTAACAAGAGGAGTCGGGTATAGGAGCAAAGAGGTCATTCTGCAGTTGTACAGAGCCCTAGTGAGACCACACCTGGTGTATTGTGTGCAGTTGTGGTCCCCTAATTTGAGGAAGGACATTCTTCCTATTGAGGGAGTGCAGCGTAGGTTTACAAGGTTAATTCCCAGGATGGCGGGACTGTCATATGCTGAGAGAATGGAGCGGCTGGGTTTGTACATTCTGGAATTTAGAAGGATGAGAGGGCATCTTATTGAAACATAAGATTGCTAAGGGTTTGGACACGCTAGAGGCAGGAAACATGTTCCCGATGTTGGTGGAGTCCAGAACCAGGGGCCAGAGTTTAAGAATAAGAGGTAAGCCATTTGGAACGGAGATGAGGAAACACTTCTTCAGACGGAGAGTTGTGAGTCTGTGGAATTCTCTGCCTCAGAGGGCGGTGGAGGCCTGTTCTCTGGATACTTTCAAAAGAGAGCTAGATAGGGCTCTTAAAGATAGGGGATATGGGGAGAAGGCAGGAACAGGGTACTGATTGGGGATGATCAGCCATGATCACATTTAATGGCGGTGCTGGCTCAAAGGGCCGAATGGCCTACTCCTGCACCTATTGTCTATTGTCTATTGTGTCCTATATGAATAGAGAAATCTCTTTGGGCTATTTTGGTGATATGTATGTGGAGTACTGCAATCACTGAAAAATAAAAGCTGCATCTCTTGGCAATTATTTTCATCATTTAGTGGCCTGAAAGCAGTCCCCACACCTCTTCAGAGCATCCCAAGGTAAAATATAATCATTTTCTTTTGTGGAGTGCTTTAAGTATTAGTGGAGTTGGGCAAAAAAAAACCCTCTTCAATTCAACTCACAGTGATTGTTTGCTGTTACACAGCAGGATTTGGCAGTGTCTGATTCAAGTGGGGTTAAAACTAAGACAGTACACAGTTCTGAATGATTAATGGTAAAATATGCTGAGGAAATGCAAATAATGGTTCACATGAAAAGGTCATTGATAACAGACTAGTTGGAGTCAGTGGCATATGTCCGTGATGCATTTTATGTACAGTATTTTTGCATTGGTTTAGAGACATTCTCTATCTAAATATTGAAAAGTATTTACCAATGCAATCTAATCGTAGTGGTACTTTATTAAATGAAGGAGGAGCGCAAATGTAACATTCTTATTGCATCTTTCTTCCACAGAGCCAATAGAGATGAACCTTGTAGTAATATTTCACAGAGCAGTTGCTCACATAATATCATTTTTAGTACCAGCAACCAATATTACACTTGTCCATCGTCATTTTAACATATTTTCAGCTGGCTGATGCTACTTAAATAATAAAAAGATCAAAAGCAAAAGAAAACCTTTAACATAACTGCCAAAACCTAGTTAATGTCATTTAGTATAAGTCTTCTCAACACATGCTTGAATCAGCAATCTTCCTGATTTGATTCCAATTGCGGCTCACCCTGCTCTTGTTTTCTCCAGAATATGTCTGGGGTTATCTGATAATGTAGTTATTCCTTTGCCTGTTTACTTACTATCGATGAGCTTCTGTTATATTGTAAACAATCTTCCCATCTATCGCTAGCCAGCAGGTACACCGTCTTGATAGACACAAATTTCTGGACTATATCAGTGGGTCAGGCAGTATCTCTGGAGAAATATAATAGGTGACGTTTTGAGCAGAGGCCCTTCATCGGGTACATCCTCTTGCTCAGGTGAAGCAACAAAGGTGTGTTAAGATGTTCATGATATGGAACAATTACCCTAATGCCCCTGTCCCACTTAGGAAACCTGAACGGAAACCTCTGGAGACTTTGCGCCCCACACAAGGTTTCTGTGCGGTTCCCGGAGGTTTTTGTCAGTCTCCCTAATGGTCGAAAGTGGTTTCCGATTCTTCTATGTTCCGGCGATTATTTCAAAAAATTAAAAACCGGCCGCGACTAAAAATAGGTTTCCGTTTTAAAAATCGGTATTTTTTAGTCAAAGCCGTTTGCGATGCTACTTGAAGGTGGTTGCTGGCAGTTGCAGGTAGTGGAAGGTCTTACCTGCATCATCAAGGTCTTACCTTCCACTACCTTCCACTACCTGCAACCTCCGGCAACCACCTGCAATCTCCAGCAATCACCTTCAACTAGCATCGCAACCGGCTTCGACTAAAAAATTACCGATTTTTAAAACGGCAACCTATATTTAGACGCGGCCAGTTTTGAATTTTTTGATTTAATCGCTGGAACATTGAAGAAGCGGAAACCACTTTCAACCATTTGGGAGACTGACAAAAACCTCCGGGAACCTCCGGGAACCGCACGGAAACCTTGGCGCAAAGTCTCCAGAGGTTTCCGTTCAGGTTTCCTAAGTGGGACAGGGGCATAACACTACTGAAGATCAGGTCACATTTAGTAGCTAATTCACCATCCACATGAAATGATGGTCTGTACAAACATTCAACATTATGCTGGGACTCCGTCCATCTGGCTTAAATCATTTGTTTCAGACACTGCATCATATCATCTGGCTTGACTACTTCCTCAAGCCCCTCCATCTATGACCAGGAGATTGGAATATATCTCACCACATTGAATTTATCCAGATCAAAATGCTTGCCATTGCTTGGGGCTGTCAGAAAAGCTTGGCCTGGCAAGTCATCTACTGATATGAATAATATCTAACCATATCTTTGTTATAAAAGCAGGTCAGAGGTTGGGTATCTTGTGGCGAATGACTCCACCATGCTAAAACTGAGTAAAAGCCCAGTTCTTAATTTTGAAATGATTTAAATCTATCAATTAATCATGGACTCTGCTGTAAAAGTTCTGTTATTCCATAAATATAATGGCAAAATAACCAATCTGTTACATTCCTGGTGCTTTCTTCAATTCTCTTCATGTGTATTATCTATATTACTAAAAGTCTGATCTTGACCGCTTTTGGCCCACTTTGCTGCGATTTCCGAGAGAACGCCGCCACCTACGGCAGTCATTTTTGGCCCACCTCGCTCAGAGCCCCCCCCCCCCCCCCCCCCCCCCCCCCCTCCCCCTCCGCCTTCCTGGACTGGACGATTTTTCCCATCGATGACACATCAGCGAGATAATAATGATTTTTTTTTAAATTCACCATTCTCTCTGCTGCCCCTACTGGAGGGAGGTGGAGGGACTATAAAACCAGGAAGTGGTGTCTCACATTCAGTCTCTGCAAGATGGATGAAGCCAAAGGGTCACGTCTCTCTGAGCTCTGAATAACACTGAACACATGTCTACTCAACTGTGAGTCCCCTTTATGTGGTTTGAAAATGAGCAAATATGGTTTGTTTGAAGTTAAAAGGCACTACTTACTGCAAATAGTGGCTTGGGTGCTTGGGCTTGAAGTTAAACGGCACTACTTACTGCGAATGTTGGCCTAGGTGCTTTGGCTTGAAGTTGAAAGGCACTACTTACTGCAAATGGTGGCTTGGGTGCTTTGGCTTGAAGTTGAAAGGCACTATGGACTGCAAATGGTGGCTTGGGTGCTTTGGCTTGAAGTTAAAAGGCACTACTGCAAATGCACTTACAAAATTCTTAAGTAGTTGGACAGGCTAGATGCAGGAAGATTGCTCCCGATGTTGGGGAAGCCCACGACAAGGGGTCACAGCTTAAGGATTTCACAGAGGGGGAAATCCTTTAAAACCATTCAAGATGAGTGCTTCCTAAATACTTCAATTAAAAAAGTGCATATAGAAACATTTTTTCACAGTGATCGAGAGCCCTGGGGATGAAGGTTGCCTTCCTCCTCTCTGGAACTCTCTGCCACAGAGGGTAGTCGAGGCCGTGTTAACTTTACAGACTGTTGGTCGCATAGGGCAGTGAGATTTCGGACGGGGGCTCTGATTTTTTTTCATTGGCTATAGGCGGTTTCTGTTTTGCAGGGTTTGGAAAGAGTGGGAGTTAGGTGTGGCCCTTGTGGCTAAGGGGATCAGAGGGTATGGAGAGAAGGCAGGTATGGGATACTGAGTTGGATGATCAGCCATGATCATATTGAATGGCGGTGAAGGCTCAAAGGGCTGAATGGCCTACTCCTGCACCTAATTTCTATGTTTCTATGTTTCCTGTTTGCACTGTATATTGATTTTAGATAAAACGCTATCACTTACGGCTGTGATTTTTGGCCATCTTACTCAGTTCCCCTCTGCCCAGCAGGTGTAGAGAATTCTTCCCATCAATTAAAAATAAAAGTGTTATTATTGTTTAGAAAATGTTGAGAATCTCTCTCCTGTCAATCACACCATGAAGGCCACCCCTTTTCCGGTGGGAGGGGTTATAAAACCCAGAAGTGTGGGTGTGGCTCAGTCTCTGCATGATGGGGGAGGGAGAGGTCACGATTCTGTCCAAGCTGTGAATCAACTGAACACACTGAATGTCTACTGAACTGTAAGTTTGGTTTTATGATGGTTTCATCCTGCATGAAATGGTATGAACTTGAAGTGGTATGAAACTGCACTGGAATTTGGTGGCCTTGCACCCTGCTTGAAATGGTAGGAAAATGGATTTGAATTTGGTGGCCTTGCACCCTGCTTGAAATGGAATTTCAAGGAATAGCCATGAATCAACTGCAAGCCCACCAGCCGTGAGTGAGCTGCCAGCAGATCAGGCAGCGCTTGAGAGACTGAGCTGCCACCCCAAGAACCCATACCAATATTGGAATTGGTGGAGAGGTGGAATATTGTGTTGGGGAATCAGCCCTCCCATGTGAACATGGGACCCAACGGGTCCCACTTAGTCTAGTATTTAATTATAAATCCGTTCTCCATTAACAACATTTTGTAAATGGTTATAACAAGATCAGAGGTCTGGAGACTGCAGAAATGATATGGCTTGCACCTTTCCACAATATAACCCTGGATTGCACAACCTCTAGTGTGAGTTAAAAAGAATGAAGTTAGTGTTGAAAGCAATGTCAACCTGAAGCTTGAAACTCTACATTCATCCATGATAAAATGTCACCCATCCATATTCTCCAGGGATGCTGCCTGACCAGTTGAGTTGCCCTAGCACTTTGTGTCTTTCATCACTGGCTCCCTTCAACCCAGCAAATGTTGTCAGCTTGTACAACAACCAACTCGGCTATAGCACATTAGACATTCAGATAGCTGTGGCCAGCCAAGGAAGAAGAAAAGTCAACAGAGAATGTTGGAAACCCTCTACATTGTCAAACTGCTGTAGATAAACACCTGGAGCCATGCACGAGCCCCCTCTTAGCTACAATCATAACTCCTCAGCCATGGGAAGTTGTGGCAGACATGAGTTGCAGACCTTGGCAGTCGGATTGGCAAGGATTTGAGGATAATTGAGCAGTTTTCTGAAGAGCAAATCAGTAAGTGGTCCATGGGAGGCCCTAAAGCATCTCAAGTCAGCTGGCCAAGAGAAATCATGTGGCAGCAGAACACTGTAGCACGCTGTAAATCCTGTAACAGAATCACGTGCATTGTCCATGCTGATGCTTCATTACAATTGTGTGAAAATGCAGTGGCATTTAAAGGTGGAATAGGAAGTTCTCCATGTACAATGCATTGTTGTTTGCTGAGCCTGCTTTGTTTGCATTAGTTGCTGCTTTTTAAAAAAATGTTATTTATTAGAAGTAAGTACAATACAGTGGTACCCTTTTTCAGGTGCCAAATATATGTTGACATGTTACATTCTATGTACAACTTCATTTTTTATATATTTTTTAAAGAAATGAGAGAGGGAAAGATAATAGAGAGTAGAAAAACGTGTAGTGTGTGTAAAGAGAGAGAGAGAGTGAGGAAGAAAAGTAAGAAATAAAAAAGAGCAAGAGAGAGAGTAGCAAATAGGAGATAGGAGATGAGTATTTGTATTCTTGACCATCTTTCACCCAGACCTGACACAGTTGTTTTTTACTATTCTGTTGCACCACATGTATCCAATAAGTCAATAAATGGAGACCAACTCGTTAAGAATTGGTCTGGTTTATCTATTAGGAGGAGTCGCATTTCTTCAAGATGTGCTGTGTCCAACATATTTATAACCCACATTTTAAGCGTTGGTATGGGTGTTGTTTTAGTTGCCGCTTGAACATTAAGACAATGGCTACACTTTAAAAAATAATTCATAGCCTCATATCTTGTGAAACATTTTGGGCTGTCTTGAGACTGTGTGTGTCAGGTGCGATATATGTGTAATCCTTTGAATACTATTTTTGAAAAGATCAAACTTATGGACTTTGGACTTTCACTGGACTTTCCTAATCCAAAGAATGTTGTAAGCTATTAAAGAATGCAATTTTCTGTGCTCAGTGGAGCCAGCCTTTGTTGTCTTATTTTCAATGGATGCAAAGGTCTTTTGTATTTGTGTGCTTGCCATAATCTCTTCACCGGTATGTTTGACTGAACAGTGCAACCAATAGTTTACTATTGGTATTCACAGCCAGCTTTCACCCTATAAGCAATCAATACAATAGTGTGTGTATATGGTACTCTATGAGAAAGGTATGTGACACTGATAAAACTTAATACAGCTGACCAATTTTCTGCTCGTGCACACAATTACCATTAATTGGCCTGACTGCACATCCTGCTAACGTGGCCCGATTTTCAATAAAGATTGATTGAATTAAATTACAAACAAATAAAATGACTAATTAATGGTGTCTGTGGTTATTCAATGAATGTGTTTTGCAAAGAGAAACTTAATTTATTATCTTTAATCTTTAGCTGGTAATGTCATAAAGCTGGCAAAAATTAATTGGATTCTGTATATTTGTAATTATGGACTTGCTTGCTGTAATAGAAACTTTTAACTCTCCATTTGCATCCTCCTATATTTTCCTCTCTATGCAGTCATTAGACACACTGCACAACATTTCAGTACCCTCAAAGTGGGCAGTTTGCACAAGTCCCATGAATCTATTTTAAATTACAAATAGCAACCATATTTATTATTTTACAAAATTAAGCTTATTCTATTATTTACACAACAAACTATAACTGGAAGCACTTACCATCATAATACTGAGTTGCCAAATATTCCTTGCAGCTAATCATCAAATTAATCATCAATCAGCTATTACAATCCTGATCCAGGATACAGTAAATCCCACAACCATTGTTAATGGTGAATTTAGATACTTATTCATCGGATGGGATCAGGTAGGTAGCATGAAGTATTGGTGATATCTAAGATAGATTTTTTTTGCTGATGGATGTTGCCTCCTGCTTTGAGTCTCTTGACCTATTGTAGCTGGCCATTCATGCCCATAATGAAACTGCCTATGATATAGTGCTGTCACCACTTAACCATTTAGTGCATGTGTGTCTTAGTTATATATAGGATCATGGAACAGCATGGGAACAGGCCCTTCTGGCCTAACTTACCCATGCAGACCACGATGTCCCATCTTCGCCAGTCTCACCTGCCAGTGCTTGGCCCATATGCCACTACACGTTTCCTATCCTGCACATGTCCAGAAGCCTTTTAACTGTTGTTATAGTGCCTGGCTCAACTACCTCCTCTGGCAGCTCATTCTACATACCCACCACTGCCCATGTGGAAAACAATTGCCCTTCAGATTCCTATTAAATCTTTCTCCTCTCACCTTAAAAATATGTCCTCGGGTTCTTGATTTTGATACTCTGCATAAACAACTCTGTGGACGACTGAATGAAGGAAACAATTCTAATTTGTTTAAACACACTCTGTGAGGTTTAGAAGATGCTCGAGTGGTGTGCACTGAATTCTGATGCCAATCAGGTCTTCTGAAATAAACAGTGAGTCCCTTCAACGAGCAAGAAACGCAACAAGCTATTCTACTTCTGATGTTCCATGATGGGCATAACATAGAGCCTCGAGCTCCATTGAATGTTGGCATGAGCAGAAATGGATGTTACATGAATAATGATGACACCAGATGCTTGCCTGTTGCTGGAACTAGATCAGCAATGGCAATGTGGATCACACAGAGTAGTGTTTGGTTCAATTTGGCTCAATTTCATCCAGAAATGTGGCCAGCATGATCCACTCGGAATAAGGCAAAATTTCACCCATTTATCACCGAAACGAGATACACGATGCAGCATGATTTCCCAACACCCAATTCTCCAGAGCAGTAAAGGCAGAGCTAACCATTTCGATATTTATTATCAAGAGCACATTTCATATATTTTGATGTTCCGCATTACTTTTTCAATTTCAATATTCTAAGTTTAACAATTCATTTACCAACAAAATGAAAATGCAGCATAAACCCCACATCATAGAGTCATACAGTGTGGAAACAGGCCCAACTTGCCCACACCGACCAACATGTCCCATCTACACCAGTCCCACTTGCCTGCATTTGGCCCATATCCCTCTAAACCTGCCCTATCCATGTACCTGTCTAATAGCTTCTTAAACGCTGCGATCGTCCCCACCTCAGCTACGTCCTGCCACGTGTGGATCGCTTTTGGACACTGCCGGAGAATTATAGATTAAAAGTAAAATTACTTTCAATGCTCTTAAAGCTTGGTACAGGATTCTCATCTGTTTCTTCTTATTTATTAAATGGATGCACTTTGACTTTAGAGTTTTGCACCAAAATTTAATTTCTAACGAGTATGTTGCCATTGTATGGGCAACGTATTTCAAAGTATATCAATTTGTCCATATGTTTTTGAGTAAATTAACTCAAAAACCTTCCAGCATCTGCAGTGTGTGCTTGGTCTCAACTGAATACCGGGAACATTCTTTGTACTCACACTTGTGAAATAAAACCATTTGACAAGAATATTAAATATTCCATAACGTTTCCTACTTTGTAGTCAGTTCATCCTTGCGTACTTGAGGGTTTGGATAATAAGTTTGTTTTATAGAAGGAAAGACTTGCATTTATACTGCACCATTAATTACCCCACCTCATCCCACAGCAATTTACTGACAATTAAATCCTTTCGTAGCAAATACACTGTTGTAACATAGGGAGCAAGGCAGTTGATTTGCTACAAGCATCTGCTACAAATTGAGCAGTGCGGTTATGATTTGTTTTTGAAATTTTTTTGTGACAATGGTATGATGAATAACTTATTTTCTTCCAAATTGTGCCAATCGATCTTTTACATCTTCCTGCAAGAGCAGGTAAGCCTTGATTTAACAGTCCATTTCAAAGATGGAATGTAGAATACAACATTGCTTTGGAGCAGTATAAAACTTCGCTTTTGATCTAATGCTCTCTTTCAGTGGAAAGGATCTTTCCACTAGTGGGAGAGTCTAGGACCAGAGGCTATCTCAGAATAAAAGGATGTATCTTCAGAAAGGAGATGAGGAGGAATTTTGTTAGTAAGAGGGTGGTGAATCTGTGGAATTAATTGCCACAGAAGGCTGTGGAGGCCATCAATGGATATTTTGAAGGTGGAGATTGATAGATTTTTGATTAGTACGACGGGTGTCAGGGGTACTGGGGAGAAGGCAGGAGAATGTGGTTAAGAGGGAAAGATAGATCAGCCATGATTGAATGGCAGGGTAGACTTGATGGGCCGAATGGCCTAATTCTGCACCTATCACTCATGAACTTTAACGTTCCTTGTTGCCCACAGTTGGTTCACTTTTCCAGTGTTTTCTTTATGCCTGAAGAAGATATTTATTTGTAATGAACAATGTATTAATTCCCTAAGTGTTAACTTTGTTTATTTGATGCTGTGCCTTTTAAAGTGTTTTTCCAATTTTCGCAGCTAATTTATATCTGGTATTTGAATGCAATTACCTAGCCTGATGCTCCAGAAGCAGCATTGCTCTGTTGGAAATTCTACCTTGCAGATGATTTGTTAAAGGAGAGATCCATCTGTCTTTGAACATGAGAGATAAAATGAGAGATATAGTTTCAAAAATGAGCAGTTATCCTCGATGTAACATACGATATACTGGAGGCACTACTGTGGGTTGAGCAGCATTTGTGGGGGTCGGGGGGGAAGGAATTGTCGATGTTTCAGATATAAATCCAGCATCCAGGCCATCAAGTCCTGATGTAGGGGTTTGACACGACACATCAACAGGTTTACGAAACTCAGAAGTGAAAATGAAGTGCATAAGAATAATGTGTAGGAGGGAACTGCAGATGGTGGTTTAAACCGAAGATAGACACAAAGTGCTGGAGTAACTCAGTGGGACAGGCAGCAGCTCTGGAGAGAAGGAATGGGTGATGTTTCAGATCGGGAGCCTTCTTCGGACTGACAGTCCGGGGAAAGGGAGACAAGAGATATAGACAGTCACTAGACAGTCTTCTTCTTGCGAATAAAACATAAACCAAAGGAATAGTGAGATCAAGTCGGGTGTTGAGCAGCCAGGTTGTTGTCTCTGCGTCAATGTCTGCCAGGCCCTGAGCTCCATTTGGTGGGTGGTAGAGTGGGCACCCAGAGATGATATGGTTGGCTGTCTGTTGTCTGATGTAGAGAGATATAGAACATTGAACAAACGATATGCAAAAACATAACAATGATAACGGAAACAGACCATTGTTAGCTGTTTGTTGGGTGAAAACGAGAAGCTGGTGCGATTTGGGTGGGGGAGGGATGAAGTGAGAGGGAATGCTGGGGTTACTTGAAGTTAGAGAAATCAATATTCATATCACTGGGCTGTAAGCTGCCCAAACGAATTATGAGATGCTGTTCCCCAGCTGGCCATCAATCCTGGCGGCTTCCAGTTGTTGTTAGATGGATGTATTTATGGATGTTTACAGTGACTAATCTTGAGGGCTTCTGCTGAGCAAGCATTATGGCTGACAACAATATTGAGGTTAGATCCAAAGGTTGAGACTGAGTTTATGTGAGATGGAGTAACTATAATGGCCAAAACATTTTTCAAAAGTGAAAAGGCAAAAAGAGGTCAATACATGAGGGTTCCAGGGGGATATAATGGGCAGGAGAGTGTAAGAGAGTATGAGGTGTGATTTGAGAGAAGGAAAGTTTTAAGCCAAGATGGTGGAATATGGCTGGGCATCATATTGAACTCCAGAATGGATGAGACAGGAATGTTGGGGAAAGACACTGTAGATTGTCATGGGATCTGATTAGACAATAGACAATAGGTGCAGGAGTAGGCCATTCGGCCCTTCGAGCCAGCACCGCCATTTAATGTGATCATGGCTGATCATCCCCAATCAGTACCCCGTTCCTGCCTTCTTCTCCCCATATCCTCTGACTCTGCTATTTTTAAGAGCCCTATCTAGCTCTCTCTTGAAAGTATCCAGAGAACTTACCACCAAGGCAAAGAATTCCACGGACTCACCACTCTCTGTGAGGAAAAAGTGTTTAATCGTCTCCGTTCTAAATGGCTTACTCCTTATTAAACTGTGATGAGAAAATGATGGAAAATCTGGAATGGGGGGAAAAAGCAGGAACATAGCATTGATAGGAAAGATTTAGAGGGATACAGGCCAACTGCAGGCAGGTGGGATTAATATAGATGGGGCATCGTGGTTGGCGTCAGCAAGTTTATTCTATGGCTCTATGGGAGTTAGAGCTGTAGTCCCACATGAAATGGGGGAAGCTAGATTTCAGCTACTTTTATCCTGTGTTTTCTATTCTTTTATCACAGTTTAATTTAATGAGATTTTAATCTCTTGTATATTTCATTAATTTGAAGTAAATGTGTCAGAATTAATTTGAAGTAAATGTGTCAAAAATAGCAGCAGAATTAGGCCAGATGCTCATCAAGCCTACTGCACCATTCAGTGAGGTCATAGTTGGTGTCAGCTTCGCCTTGCGTCTCCCAGATAGTCCCTGAGGATTGGCGTACTGCGCATGTTGTTCCATTGTTTAAAAAGGGTTCTAAGAGTAAACCTAGCAATTATAGGCCTGTTAGTTTGACTTCAGTGGTGGGCAAATTAATGGAAAAGATAGTTAGAGATAATATATATAAGCATCTGGATAAACAGGGTCTGATTAGGAACAGTCAGCATGGATTTGTGCCTGGAAGATCATGTTTGACTAATCTTCTTGAATTTTTTGAAGAGGTTACTAGGGAAATTGACGAGGGTAAGGCAGTGGATGTTGTCTATATGGACTTTAGTAAGGCCTTAGACAAGGTTCCTCATGGAAGGTTGGTTAAGAAGGTTCAACTGTTGGGTATAAATGCAGGAGTAGCAAGATGGATTCAACAGTGGCGGAATGGGAGAAGCCAGAGGGTAATGGTGGATGGTTGTTTGTCGGGTTGGAAACAGGTGACTAGTGGGGTGCCTCAGAGATCGGTGTTGGGTCCTTTGTTGTTTGTCATGTACATCAATGATCTGGATGAAGGTGTGGTAAATTGGATTAGTAAGTATGCAGATGATACCAAGATAGGGGGTGTTGTGTATAATGAAGAGGATTTCCAAAGTCTACAGAGTGATTTAGGCCATTTGGAAGAATGGGCTGAAAGATGGCAGATGGAGTTTAATGCTGATAAATGTGAGGTGCTACACCTTGGCAGGACAAATCAAAATAGGGCGTACATGGTAAATGGTAGGGAATTGAAGAATACAGTTGAACAGAGGGATCTGGGAATAACCGTGCATAGTTCCTTGAACGTGGAATCTCATACAGATAGGGTGGTAAAGAAAGCTTTTGGTATGCTAGCCTTTATAAATCAGAGCATTTAGTATAGAAGCTGGGATGTAATGTTAAAATTCTACAAGGCATTGGTGAGACCAAATCTGGAGTATGGTGTACAATTTTGGTCGCCCAATTATAGGAAGGATGTCAACAAAATAGAGAGAGTACAGAGGAGATTTACTAGAATGTTGCCTGGGTTTCAACAAATAAGTTACAGAGAAAGGTTGAATAGGTTAGGTATTTATTCTCTGGAGCGCAGAAGGTTAAGGGGGGACTTGATAGAGGTCTTTAAAATGATGAGAGGAATGGACAGAGTTGATGAGGATCAGCTTTCCCTTTGAGAATAGGGAAGATTCAAACAAGAGGACATGACTTCAGAATTAAGGGACAGAAGTTTAGGGATAACATGAGGTGGAACTTCTTTACTCAGAGAGTGGTAGCGGTGTGGAATGAGCTTCCAGTGGAAGTGGTGGAGGCAGGTTCGTTGGTATCATTTAAAAATAAATTGGATAGGCATATGGATGAGAAGGGAATGGAGGGTTATGGTATGAGTGCAGGCAGGTGGAACTAAGGGAAAAAAAGATGTTCGGCACGGACTTGTAGGGCCGAGATGGCCTGTTTCCGTGCTGTAATTGTTATTTGGTTATATGGTTACTCTTCTGCCTGTTTTCTTCACTGCTCCGCTGACCAGAAATATACATTGCCTTTCAATCTATTCGGTGAAAGTATCCAGATTTTTTGGGAATATGGAATACAAAAGATTTACAACCTTGAAAGCAGAGTAACTGCTTCCCGTCTCCATCTTGTCTAGCTTACTTGAAGGTGGAAACAATTTACTTATTTGGTAAACAGTGAAACAAACGCTTTTATGGGACATCAAAATGTCTGTGGGATAAATGATATATTTTCTGAGAGACTTGTCTCAAATAATGAGAACCTGAATGTTGAATGAAAATATTTTCTATCAAAATCAGACTGTTTAAAATGTTTACCATCCCAGTTGGTATGTTTTTACTATGTTCATATGCTTTATTAGTTATTACTGTATTTGTGGCAGTGAATTGTTTAACTATAGATATTAAACGACAAATTATTTGAAACTCTCAGTTCTTCTTCCCAATTTGTTTTTCTCTCCCTTTTCGATTACTTCATGTTTTGTTACTTAATGTGTGCTCCTCCCAACCTAATAATTGCATGGCTCATCTCAAATCCTGGTAACCCCATCAGTTCCCACACTGAGAATCCTGTGCATACCTGCCTCACTGACCAGTTCCTTTCCTGCTCAATCCTCAGCCTTACCAAGCTCCAGTGTCCTTCCTTCTGCCCCTCGTGATGTGGTCCCTGTCTTGGTCTCCAGCCGCTTCGTCCGACTCAGTTGGCGCCCTCCTGTCGAGACGCATGGAAGCATCCAGACCTACATGGTCTACTTCACCAGGGAAGGTGTTAACAGGTAGGTGCAGAATGAAAATACACGTAGACACTGACCTTGAATCAAATTGAAAATGCCTATTTAGGATGTCACATTATGGGTATCATTTTGAATATTTAAAATAATTTCAAATTTATTGATGCATTTGCTTCTACTTAATAATTTATCTGAAGGATTCCAAGATCACTAACAATGCATTATTCTCTTTAATGTTATATTTCACATTTTTTTTTCTGTGGCTGTTTAATTGGTGCACGTTCGATATTCCACTCAGACCAAGACTATTCACGTGTGTCACTGAATCAATATGTTAATATTAATTTACTACTTACCATTTTGTGCCACATCTTTATTTCTCTACTTTTGCCTCTTTTAGTCTGTCAGCTTTTTTTCCCAGCTCATTTCAGTTCCTTTCTTTAGTTCATCATGCATGACCATTTCATTGAATGAATGTTGAAAAGAACTTGCTCTCTATTTACCTCAATATTTTGTTTATGGCCATTTACTGAAAGCGAGGACAATAATGAAAGGATTGCAAATGGGATTAGTACGGATGAGTACGATGGCCACATGGTCATGAAGAACACTTCCTGTGATTAAATACAAACCTGGAGAGTCTGGTTCTGTGACGCTTTCCCTCTCATACATTTTCTCCACGTTTTCAATCACAACTTCATTTTATTTGACAGTTGAAAAGTTACTCTGATATTGGTATTATTTTATTAATGCCTTGTGTACTGAGCTAGAGTGAAAACCTTTGTCATATTTGTAGTGAAGCTTTCGGACATCCATGACCCCAATAAAGAAATTCCACAATGATCCATTGCTAACTTTAACAAATTGCAGTGATTATGTTGCCTGAACTGTGCTGTATTATCGTTTGTATAGAAGAAAAGGCTTCAGGGAGCCACTGTTAAGTTCATTGTGTGATATATTGTTAGTTAGGGGTAATTTTCCAGTTAAACAATATATTATATCAACAAGTCCTGCTTTACAATATTCCTTAATTTGTTATTAATCCCCTGATTCAGAATAGAAATCTTGGGTAAATAGTTGTTTCCCTAAAGGCAGCTAATTATGCATTGTAACATATTTTGGAATAACCTTTTACTGCTTGGAAGCTTTTACAATGTAGTAAATATAATTATTTGCTGGAACTTTGCCACCAATCATATTATCACTCCTACAAAACATAATCATTTGTAATAGTTACAGTTCATCACATTTCTGAAAAAATAAACATTGTAAAAGTCAGAAATAAGCAGTCTCCTGCCGTTCGAATGAGCAAGGCTCATTTATCATTGAGCCAGACCAGAAATATTTTTACCAAATTTTATTTTCTACATTACTTTCCTTTCTATTATCTATTTTCATACTCTTTTTATTTTCTTAATATTCTTATATTCTATTTTTGTTCATTGCCTGTGTTGCCTTTTCCACCAGATGCAGGCATGTCAACTGAGATTTTCACAGCAAGATATTGCATGGAGAAATAGTACTGAATATTGCCCAGAGGCTACAGAAATGCCCAGTGGTGTTTAAAAGTGGTCACTGGGGAGGACTAGTACATCATTTTAACACAACAGAACATTATTACCACTGATTCTATTAAATTAGTGCTGACAAAGAGCAGACAGTTATTGCATAGATCTTGAAGAACATTTCCTGTGATTAACTACAAGCCTTGATTGTTTCCCCACAGTTCAGAGTTTTCTGTCTAATCAAACTCGCTGTGAAATATTAGATGGAGACAGCTCTGCATCTTATTTCCATGTCGTGGATTACAATGTTTAGCAGCACATTCTCACCATTATTTCTGTTTAAATTCAGGGAGCGTGCATTAAATACTTCGCAATATGGAGACCTGCAACTTACTGTTGGAAATCTGAAACCAGAAGAAGTGTATACATTTAGGATCATAGCCTACAATGACTTTGGACCAGGGCAGAGTTCGCAACCTATTAAAGTATCTACTCAGCCTGAACGTAAGTAGTTAAGAAATGGACTGTTAAGATGTAAACAAATTCACACAAGCATAAGCATATACTGTTCCCTGGTAAAATGTGAGTTATTACAATGCTGCTTTATAGAACTGGGGCCAAAATCTTTCTACCAACAGGAGAAATACAAGCGGAAGCGAGTCATTCAATAAGGTCTCATTTTCTTCTTTTTTTGCCTAATCCTCATAACCTTTGATTTCACTATTGTCCAAAAAGTAGCCTTCAATGTACAGCTACTTATGGCTATCCACAGCTGTCTAGAGCAGGACATTACAAAGACATACAGTCCACTGGAAACTCCCCTTCAGCTCAGCCTGTCACAATGCCCTCTAATTCTAGGCTCCTCCACCTGAGTAGTGATCACTGTGTTTCTTCTCTCACTAACGTGTGGCCTTCACTGGTAATTTGTGCATGAAAAAAAGATGTTTGCATCTCTCTATTCAATACCACATACAGAGTTTACATGTGTTGTTACCATTTACAAATTGTTGTAGCGTTGGCAAAATTTATTTCAGCAAATGGAATGATTACAGAACATGGGGTTTTGTGGAAAGGAGGGAGGTTGTCAAGTCAGTACTAAGGCTGCTGTCATCATTAATGCATATTAAAATGTGCCTGAGGGGAGAAAGTGGATAATTTCTCCTTTTCACACAGCCATAGAACAAATGCAATAAAATAAAATAATACATCCATTGTAGTATGAAATTCCAGTGGACCCAAAATGAGTTGGTTTCCCAATGTCACAGGCACTGTGAAGAGGTATTGTACACTTTGAGGTTTAGTTTAGTTTAGTTTAGAAATATAGAGCAGAAACGGGCCCTTTGGCTTACAGAGTCCACACACTAGGTAAATTTTACATTTATACCAAGCCAATTAACCTACAAACCTGTACGTCTTTGGAGTGTGGGAGGAAACCAAAGATCTTGGAGAAAACCCACGATAGACACAAAACACTGGTGTAACTCAGCAGGACAGGCAGCATCTCTGGAGAGAAACATAGAAACATAGAAAATAGGTGCAGGAGTAGGCCATTCGGTCCTTTGAGCCTGCACCGCCATTCAATATGATCATGGCTGATCATCCACCTCGGTTTCCTGTACCTGATTCTCTGCATACCCCCTGATCCCTTTAGCCACAAGGGCCACATCTAACTCCCTCTTAAATATAGCCAATGAACTGGCCTCAACTACCTTCTGTGGTAGAGAATTCCAGAGATTCACCACTCTCTGTGAAAAATGTTTTTCTCATCTCGGTCCTAAAAGACTTCCCCCTTATCCTTAAACTGTGACCCCTTGTTCTGGACTTCCCCAACTTCGGGAACAATCTTCCTGCATCTAGCCTGTCCATCCCCTTAACAATTTTGTGAGTTTCTATAAGATCCCCTGTCAATCTTCAAAATTCAGACAGGAATTGGTGACGTTTCGGGTCGAGACCCTTCTTCAGACTGAAAGTCACGGGAAAGGGAAATGAGAGATATAGACGATGATGTAGAGAAATATAGAACAGAGGAATGAAACCCACTCAGGTCCTGGGAAGAACATACAAGCTCCATACAAACAAGCATCTGTAGTCAGGATCAAACCTGGGCCTCTGGTGCTGTAAGGCAGTAACTCTACTGCTACGCCACCATGCTGCCCATCAAATCTGTGCTGTCCAGCAGTCCATATTGAGGACAATTGAGTTGGTGGGGTGCAGTATGAGGTGAGCTGACCTTAGGGACAAATGTATGGTTTTGAAGGAGAAGAGTGTTAAAGGGAGTTTGAAACTAATGGATGTCAAGAGAGGAGAAGGTATTAGAGCTGAACTCTGAAGAACAGAAGGCTTGTAGGTAGGGAGATCAGAAGCAGCCTGAAAATAATAAATGTCATGAAGCAGGGAGATGTCATTTCTAAGGCATGAGATGATGTTTGTGGAGGCAGGGTGGAGGGGGCAGCAGAATGGCAGCTTGGGACCTAGAGCTCAGTTGATCATGGAATTGGAGAGCTGTATGGGTACAGGAATGCATGAGGGAGCTTACTTTAATGCAATGGGGGTTGGATTGTTTCGCAATATTATACAATGTAAGCAAGCAAACCAAACCTATATTGCATTGAAAAGACCATGTTATACCTGGAAAGCCCATCGATGGTCACTCTCAGGACAATATGATCCATATTTTCTTGCAGTACTTCTAAAGGGACCTTGCATAATCAATAACATTATCCCACATGCAATGGATAGTAAGGTTCATTGGATGCCTATCAATGATGAGGTTCTAGCTGAATTAACTTGTTAATTACCCAGGACCAATGCGGATAAAGGTCGTACTTTAGCTCTGACTAATCACAGTTCACCAATTCAGCATAGATCTATAAACAAGCACCCTTCCTACTCCTTAAGTGTTTACCTGTCAGTGAACTAATGCTCTTTCAGACATTGTGAAGAACAAGTACCTTATTCATGGACATTTACTTTCTCCATTTTCCATATAATATGAAGTATTTCTGTATCCAAGGATTCTCAGAGATAACTTTACAGTGCACATCCTGTCCAATGATGTTACACTTTCTGTTTCCAACCTAGTCATGTTTATGATACGTTTGTAAACCTGAAAATACCCTTGCTCAAAAGCCGGATCAAAATCCAAGTATTCTTTGTGTTGAAAAGCGCTGATAAAATAACCTTAATCAGGGCAGTGGGTGGTATATTCCCGTTTTATGGCTGAAAAGGTAATGATTGGCTTTTTATTGCTGCAACTTTCATATGTTTAGATGTCCAATATGTCACATTGTACTCAAACCCAGTAGGGACCTTTTTGATTATGTTCTTGCAATCCCTTACAATGTAAATTCAAGCATCAAAGCTCTGCATGTGGCTGTAATCCATTTTAATGCTATATAACATCCATTACAATGATTGCCTGCACATACCAGGAGGATTTCTAGTAGCTATCATGGACCGAAATGGAAACAAATAAAGGTGAACGCAGAAACCATTGCTTCAGCCAATTTAAGAGTTAATACCAAGGGTACCCGGATGTGGCGTCGAAGGATGAGAAGTCGAAGCAGAGAAGTGGAAGCCAAATAACTGAATGGAAATGAAGCCGAAACGCCAACTAACCGAAAGGATGGGACGCCTAAAGTTAAACTCAGCGAAAGGGCGCTGTGGAAACGCCGACTCACTGAAAGGCTGTGTCGCCTACAAGGCAACTTTCCGAATAGTGGCTCTGCGAAAAAGTCAAATAACGGACATGACGTCGCCTGGGGGGCGGGACTTGTCAGTGATTGGTCCAGACCCCCACGTCCATCACATCACTGGCCGATGGAGACGGGAGGGTGGGGGTCATTTTCCCACACGAGCCATAGGTGACTGGGCATTCTGAACCCGAGCACTAAGTTGTAAGCGGCCAAAGGAGCGCATCCCTCGGGAGAGTACCCACTCTCACACGAACACGGCCGCCCTCCGCATCGTCTCCCCCGTGCGGCCGCACTGTGACGGGCTGTGTGTCGGTCGGATGATGGCGACGGTCGACTGATTGCTGCCGGTAGTCGGACCCCCAGATGGCTGGCGGTCTGGATTAATTAGCAATGCTACAAAATTTTGAGATTTAAAAAATCAAGTCTGTAATCAAGTCTGTAATTTATCCCATCAGATAAAGCATAAAAAGAAGTTTAATTTGACACTGAATTCACTTTCATATCTCAAGTATTTAAAATGTTATGGCCATTTTCATACTCGGAAATTAGCATCTTGTTCCCTATTGATTTTCTATGGACATAACAAAAAAGCTGTGATCGAGGACAGTCAAAAACCCATAACCTTCTTAAAAATTAAGAGAACTGAATGAAATTTTCAGTTATCGTAGATTGAACCATTCTGAAACAAATATAAAATAATCTTACTTGGATGACCTGAAATTTAAGCATATAATTAGTTAGTTACCCAAGTGTAGCTAATTTCAAACTTCAATTACTAGATCTAAACATCTATCCATTTCTTAATAAATGATTAACATTTTTAAATAGCCTAAGTGTCCAAATAATTAATAGGCCAAATGGAAGGAATTTAGTGTTCAATTGCTGTAAATTAAAGTCCATTTTAAATCAGCTTTCTAGTGGGATCCTGTGAACGCGCTGGTTTAGAACGTTCACATTGCGGTAGATTTGTGCCTCAAATGCCCAGAAAAATACTGCGGGATATAATGGGCCCAAAATGAGCTACTCGCAATATTAAACTTTGTATAAAGGGATCTTAAGAAGCCCTTTTTAATGTAAAAATAAGCAGCCTACATTCTGTTATTTGCTCTATGCGACCCTGACAGCTGCCGGTGGTCGCGGGTTTAGAGATTGATTTTTAAACTACTATAACTATTATACGAGGCCTTTAAATCTAATAATAGCTTTTACGACGGGGTCTTCCAGCGATTTTTCGTTAATAATTAACTAGGCTGAACATCTTCGATTTGAACAGCCTAGAGAAAATCACGTTTTAAACCCGCCCCCCTCTAAACGGCGCCAAAATCGCGCACACCCGCAGCGACAGATTTTCAGCGACGCTTCAGGTAGGTTTTGCAACATACCTAGATTAATGCGCCGGATCGGCTGCTGAGCCAGGGTTGCCCCCGAAACACCTCCAGCAATGAGCTGGATATTCCCGCTGACAAAGAGCGGCAGCGGCTGAGGTCACCTGCCGCCTCTGACCAACTTGCAGCAGCAACGCCAGCGGCAGATCGAGTCGGTGAGTATCTTGGGTCACGTTACTCTTATGATATAGTTCACACTGTGGGTGAGTGTGGCGCTCCACTGCTGGTGGCATCGCCCCCGCTATTCCCCTCTACCACGGGTGGGATGCGTTCCTTCGGCCGCTTACAACTTGGTGCTCGGGTTCAGAGTGCCCAGATACTTATGGCATGTGTAGAAAATGACCCCCACCCTCCCGTCTCAATCAGCCTGTGATGTGATGGATGCGGGGGTCTGGACCAATCATTGACAAGTACCCCCCCAAGCGACGTCATGTCCATTATTTGACTTTTCGACAGAGCTGCTATTCAGTGAGATGGCTTGTAGGCGACGCAGCCTTTCGGTGAGTTGGCATTTCGGCACAGCGGCCTATCGGTGAGTTTACTTTTAGGTATCCCGCCTTTTTGGTTAGTTTGCTTTTAGGCGTCCCATCCTTTCAGTTAGTTGGCGTTTCGGCTTTGTACGCTTTTGGTTATTTGGCGTTTCGGCTTCCACTTCTTTGTCTCGGCTTCTCGTCCTTCAACGCCACGTCCGCACAAGAATACCAAGAGTCTCCTTTTCAAAATAATCGCCCGAAGTTTAGGAATCTAAATTTCTATGGAGGCTTTTTATTTGGAGATTAAAATGTTTTGTCATGCGGTCTCTAGCTTATATATAGCTACAGTTTTCATAGAAAGATAGTATTGAATTTCCATCTGATCCCTTACATTTAATCTTTATATTCCACACAAGGTAACTTTGTGCAATGTTGTCCAGTGATAATGATTTTATCAGAACTTATCCAAGCTTCACAGAACATGAAAGCAGAAACTATTCTTAGCTTAAAAGGTCAGGAATATAATGATAGCAACAATATCAAATGTCCACCTCCTTTCCTGAAGGTTACTTGGGTCACGTTGCTCTTATGATCTAGTCATGTGGCTGTTCTTCATATCAGAGATGACTGTGGGCAAATCTATTTAATTTATTCAATGAAGACCGGTGTGCTTGAGGAACTAATACTAATACATTGATTATAAAGATTTGTGTTTTTGGAATGTTTAAGAAAGAACTGCAGACACTGGAAAAACCCTTCTTCAGACTCAGTCTTAGATAAAAAGTGATATCTTAGATGAAATACCTAAGGCACAGTGGCACAGATGGTAGAGCTGCTGCCTCACAGCGCCCGAGTCCCAGGTTTGATCCTGACCTTGGGTGCTGTCTAATAAAGAGTTTGCATCCCTGCGAATGTGTGGTTTTCCTCCGGGTGCTCTGGTTTCACCCCACATCCCAAAGACATGCAGGTTTGTACGTTGATTGGCCTCTGTAAAATTGCCTCTAATATGTAGGCAGTGGGATAACATATAATAATAATAATAATAATAATAATAATAATAATAAACTTTATTACAAACTTGAGGTCCAGACAAGGGGCAACATTACATTTAAAAAATTCATTGCATATTAAAAAATATCATAAATACATATAAAATCTTAGTATATCACTTATAAAAGCATCATAAATTATATTAAAAAAAAAACACATACATGATACAACGAGACAATGATACCAGGGACCACAGCTGGGATTTGTAGTGTGTAGTGCTAACCCTTGTGTTTGACAAGGCCACAATAATTACATTTTTAGAGTCATTTACCCTGCAAATGAATTTATACATGTGATATCTTAGGATAGCTTCTAAAGTACTGACTCCTGCAGCCACAAACATATTACTAGCACTACACCATCTAAGTTTCCTTAGCAGTGTTCTCATGGCATTGTTATATGCCACCTTTAGTCTCTACACACTTGTCTTTCCATAGTTTGACCACAGAGTAGAGTGGTCAAGAGTCAAGAGTATATTTAATTGTCATTTGGACCCCTGGAGGTCCAAATGAAATGCCGTTTCTGCAGCCATACATTACACACAAATAGACCCCAGACACAACATAATTACATTTTACATAAACATCCATCACATCGCTGTGATGGAAGGCCAAATAAACTTATCTCTCCACTGCACTCTCTCCCCCCTGATGTCAGAGTCAAAGTCAAAGCCCCCGGATGGCGATTGTCCCGCGGCCATTAAAGCCACGCCGGGTGGTGCGAGGTCGCACACCGGGTCTTGATGTTGGAGCCCCCGGTGTGCGCTCGCAGAGTCCCGCGGCCATTCCAGCCGCGCGGGGCAGTGATGTTAGGCCCCGCTCCAGGAGCTCTTCAACCCCGCGACTCGGGCGGGAGAAGTCGCCGTTGCAGGAGCCCCGAAAAGCGGTCTCCCTCCAGGGATCCGCGGGCTCCCGGTGCCGCCGTCCACAGACCCGCAGCAGCAGCCTCCGACTCGGCAGCGGCAGCAGCAGCAGCAACGGCAGCGGCAGCAGCAGCGGCAGCAGCAGCGGTAGCGGCAGCGCTCCTCCACCGCTCCACCCGCTCCGGACTCGGCCAGCCCCGCGACGTTGACGGTGAGTCGGCACCTGAGTCCCCGGCTTCTTCCCGTTGGAGGCCGCTCCTCGTTGCGGCCTCAACGACAATGGAGACCCGACGAAAAAAAGGTCGGGTCTCCAGTGCAGGGAGAAATTTAAAAGTTTCCCCCCCCCCCCTCCCACCCCACCCCCCCCCCCCCCACACACACACCCCAACATAAAATAACAAAAACTACATATAAATATAGACAAAAAATAATAAAAACGCGGACAGGCTGCAGAGGCCGCTGCTGACCAGAGTCGCGCCGCCTACCGTTTAGGTACTAATAGTATTACTATTAGTGCAGTATGCTCTAAATAGCGACATCTTCACCACATCTGCACACGCACCAAATTTACGCAAGAGATTATTCGCCTGTACACACAGCTTGTATCGTTGCCTATAAATATCCTCATCATCTGTCATTTGTTCTGTAATAATAGCAAGTGTTGCCAGGTGATCGATGGTCAGCGTGTGCTGAAGGGCCAGTTTCCACGTTGTACCTCTAATCTATGCCAAACTGAACCTTTCTTCGTAGATTAGATAGCCAATATATAAACTACAATGAAGTGAACTGTTTTAGTGCCAGAAAGAAAATCCAGACCCTAAAAGTCTCAGAACAGTCTCCCAGCCACCTGCCTGTCGAGTGTCCCTGTCGGTCCTACCAAGGCAGCATATGTTTAGATTATTATACATATCTGCAAATAGCACTTAAACAAAATATAGAGCAGAAAGGATTTAACATCAATCTGGGAAAACAAAAGCAAAAAGAACAGCACAGATTGGCACTTTACGCTACACAGTTTTTGTAATTTTCACCGATGGCATTCCTAAGCAATTATACCATGTGATACAATCACTGATTAAGAGTATTCAAGGTTAATTTTGCATCAGATTGAGTTGGTCTTCTGGGAGATGGCAAGATTGTTAATTGACAAGGTTGAACTCTAGTTAAATCTTGTCCTCCACATGTTTGTTCGAGTTGCAGAATGCTCATTGCTCTGTTATTGGCACTGGTGAAGTTGGCTGGGGCTAGACCCGGGAAAGTGCGCCTTCTGTCTCTCACAAAAACATTGCTGATCTAAACATCACCCTGGGGACACCCTTGCAACTTCCTCTCTTCTCCGATTCAAGTTTATTCACAGAAAATGATGGGGGTGTAAAATGGGATGCAGTTTTAAAGATCGCAACATTGTAAATTCAGAGCAAAAATTTTGTCCTTTACATCAGCATTACATCAATGGAAATGAGAATTCAGACGTTCGGTTAAAGAAATGAATAGTGCCCCGTTCAGAAAAAAAAAGCTATTTAAAATTATGTCATGGAATGATAGGAATTAATTTAATTTGTGCTAATGTGTTTAAAAATGTTGATTTAAACAGGATTAAGATATTAGCATTACAAAAATCAACTACTTATTAAAATCACTTTGGAAAGAGTTTAGTAAGTGTCATTTAATATTTTTGTGCAGAAAGGGGCTAAAAGGATCATCTGCAGTTTAGCACAGAGCTTTCACATCTGTTCAAAATGTAAAATTTTGCTATCACACTGGGATTTGTAGTGGAGTCGATGGTCTTATTGGTTGAATGTGTATGTAATGAGATTGGGGACTGTAAATCCTGTTTATGATTTTCATTCTTACACTTTTGAAAAGAGAATGGTGACTGGGCAGCAAGGATTCCATTAATTCATATTTGATTCTGCATTTCTACGCAAGATGGGTGCAACATTTCAATTGCTCATTACAATGCTGGCTGATAATCGTATTACCATCCAATACGCACTCCTTGTATAACATGCAGGTTTCCAGAAATTAACCCTTCCAGTGCTATCAGCAACTTGCTCGAGAGAAACCATAACATGAGACGAATGAACCACTCATTGAAAATTCAGACATGCTTTGGTCAAAAATCTATTTGACTTGCCATGCTGATTTAGGCTGATTACCTGCATGTCTAATCCTTTAGGATTTGTTTGAATTGGTTATTTTTTCTGACACTGCTTTTACAGATAGGGAAAATACATTAAATACCTGCTGAGGTCCTACAGAAATGTTGTTTTTGGTGTTAAATCCAAGTCTTGTTTGCCACATGATGTTTTACCCGCAGTTTTGAAAATGATTCATTATTTCTTAATCCTGACAAAGAACATATAGCAGGCTCTGAGAGCATGCATGCTCCACCTCTCATTTCTTCCTCATCCAGCTCAATCAGTGCAACCTACCTTTCATTATAGAAACATAGAAACATTATCTTTCATGTTAGAACATAGAAATGTACAGCACAGGAATGGGCCCTTCAGCCCACAATGTTTGTGCCGAACATGGTGCCAAATTAGACATCAAGTGCTAGAGTAACTCAGCGGGCCAGGCTGCATCTCTGGAGAACAATGATAGGTGACATTTCGTGTCGGGACCATCGTGGTTTCTGCAAAACCATCATCTGTAGTTCTTTGTTTCTACAAACCATTTCAATTCAATTTCAATTCATTTCAGTTTTATTTGTCATATGTAGGTTAACACAGGGTCAACGGTACAATGAAATGTGTTTGACAAGACAATGGGTCACCTCAGCAATAATATAACAAGGATAAAATAAGATAAAAATGACATTGGTAAGGTAAAACGACAATAATAAGATAATCAACATATATGATGTGAAATGTGTTTATGAGTTCAGAAGCCTGATGGCCTGATGGTAAAAACTGTTCTTAAGGCTGGTGGTGCGTGCAGCCATGCTCCCGTATCGTCTGCTTGACGGTAACAAGGAGAACAGTCTGCGTGCTGGGTGGCTGTGGTCCTTGATGATGCTGTGTGCCTTCCGCAGGCACCGCCGGTGGAAAATGTCCTGAATGGCCAGGAGACAGTTGCCAGTGATGTGCTGTGCTGCCTTCACCACTCTCTGTAGTGATTTGCGGCTGTGGGCAGAACAGTTCCCGTACCAGACTGTGATGCAGCCCGTCACCAGACTCTCGATGGTGCATCTGCAGACGTTTGTGAGGATGCTGGCATTTATGCCAAACTTCCTCAGTCTTCTCAGGGAAAAGAGCCGCTGGCGGGCTTTCTTAGTTATTGTGTCCGTGTGCAGTGTCCAGGAGAGGTCCTCAGTGATGTGCACACCGAGGAACTTGAAGCTGCTGACCCTTTCAACCTCAGCATCACCGATGTGGATGGGGAGGTGTCCACTCCCCTGCTGTCTCCTGTAGTCCACGATCATCGCTTTAGTTTTGCTGACATTGAAAGAGAGGTTATTTTCCTGGCACCAGCTGTTTAATGCCCTTACCTCCTCCCTATAGGCCGTCTCATTGTAGTCTGTGATGAGGCCCAGGATGGTCGTGTCGTCAGCAAACACTTGTCATAACTAATTTTTTCCTCTCGGATACCTAAAGTATCTATTATTATCCTTCTTTATATTTTTGACTAGCTTACCTTCGTACTTCATCATTTCTCCCTGTATTGCCTTTTTTGTTACCCTCTGTGGTTCTTTAAAAGTTTCCCAATCCTCTGGCTTCCTGCTCATCTTTGCTATGTTGTACATCTTCTCTTTTATTTTTATACACTCCTTGACTTCCCTTGTCAGCCACGGTCACCCCTTACTCCCCTTAGAATCTTTGTTCCTCTATGAAATGAAATGATCCTGCATCTTCTGGATTATTCCCAGAAACACCTGCCATTGCTGTTCCACTGTCATCCCTGCTAGGGCCCCTTTCCAGTCAACTTGACCAGCTCCTCCCTCAAGGTTCCATTGTCCCCTTTGTTCACCTGCAACACTGACACCTCCGATTTTACCTTTTCCCTCTCAAATTGCAGATTAAAACTTATCATATTATGGTCACTACCTCCTAATGGTTCCTTTACCTTGAGTTCCCCTATCAAATCCAGTTCATTACACAACACTAAATCCAGAATTGCCTTCTCCCTGGTAGGCTCCAATACAAGCTGCTCTAAGAATCCATTTCGGAGGCACTCCACAAATTCCCTTTCTTGGGGTCCAGTACCTTTCTTGGGGTTGATACCTAATCGTTGTTTTAGTTTTTAATTGATATTTCCAGAGGTTTTCCCAATCTGTTGCTGCTGATATGCCATTGCACAGATTCTTTACATGGCAGGTGAACACTGTTGGTAGGAGTAATGTATTGTAAATAATGGAGCAGTATCTTACCTCCAAATATAAATTCAATAAGCATGATTTCGTGAGCTATAAATTAATAACATAATTAGTTATGCAGGTGGACTGATTTTCCCAGTCCACCTGCATGTTGAAATCTCCCATAACCACCGTAGCATTACCTTTGTTACATGCTAATTTTAACTTCTGATGCAACTTGCACCCTTATCGCCAGGCTACTGATTAGGGGCCTGTAGATAACTCCCATTGGGGTCTTTTTACCCTTACAATTTCTCAGTTCTATCCACAATGACTCTACGTCTTCTCACTCCATGTCACCCCTCGCAAGGGACTGAATTTCATTCATTACGAACAGAGCCACCCCACCCTCTCTGCCCACCTGTCTGTCTTTTTGATAGGACCTATACCCCTGAATATTCAGTTCCCAGCTCGGATCCTCTTGCAGCCATGTCCCTGTAATTCCCACAACATCATACTAACCAATTTCTAACTGAGCCTCAAACTCATCCACTTTATTTCTTATACTTCGCGCATTCATATATAACACTTTTAATTCGATATTCACCTCCCCTCTCACAACTGACCTGACTCTTATCCCTTCTTGAACTTTCCATCCCATTATTTCAGGTGTAACTTTTCGTTTTTGTAACTTTTCCTGTACTCTCTCCATCCTTACACTCCCAATTTATCAACCCCTCCTCCATGCTATTTAGTTTAAACCCACTACCGAATACCCTTTAGTTTCATCCACAAATTCAGTTCCTGGATCTAAGGTGTAAGTTGTTACCATAACTTGTGAGCCACACTCATACCACCATTCATTCTTTGGGACCACACATTTAAACATTCTATCATCCTGAAGAACCGCCTTTATATCCCTGCTCTATCCTTTCCATTTTTCAGGCAGCCTGTTACTTTGTGCTCTGACTTTAGACGTTAAGAGATACAGTTTAGAAACAGGCTCTTTAGCTCAGCGACACTGCACCAACTAGCGATCACCCCGTACACTAGCACTATCCTATACACTAGGAACAACTTATAATTTTTACCAAAGCCAATTAACCTACAAACCTGTCTTTGCAGTGTGGGAGCAGCACTCAGGGAAAACCTGTGCGATCATAGGGAGAACGTACAAACTGTATAGCAATGTTACAAAATTTTGAGATTTAAAAAGTCAAATCTGCAATTTATCCCATCAGATAAAGCATAAAAAGAAGTTTAATTTGACACCTAATTCACTTTCATATCTTCAGTATTTAAAAAGTTACGGCCATTTTCATACTCTGAAATTAGCATCTTGTTCCCTATTGCTTTTCCATCGACTTAACACAAAAGCTGTGATCGAGGACAGTCAAAAGCCCATAACTTTCTTAATAATTAAAGAACTGAATGAAATTTTCAATTATTATAGATTGAATCATTCTGAAACAAATATGAAACAATCTTACGTGGATGACCTGAAATTAAAGCATATAATTAGTTAGTTACCTAATTGTGGCTAATTACAAAATTCAATTACTAGATTAAACATCTATCCATTTCTTAAGAAAGTGTCCAAATAACATTCACACAAGAATTCACAATAAAACATGATTTTTAAATCTCATTGTCATGAATTTATATGCCAAATGGAAGGAATTTAGTGTTTAATTCCCGTAAATTAATGGGCATTTAAATCATCTTGCGAGTGAGATTTTGTGTAACGTGATCGTTTGGAACATTACGGTTGCGGTGAATTTGAACCCCATATCGGCAGGAAAAACATTGCTGGTTCTTATGGGGCCATAATCACATTTTCGCCAATGAAATTTGGATTAAAGTAATCCTAAGAAGCAAGTTTATATGTATCATAGACGACTTGCCTTATGTTTTGTCCCCTACGTGAGATCCGTCCCGTTGTAGGCGTTGACGGCGTTAGAGGTAGATTTTTATTTTACTCCAACGATTAAATTGTCCAGCAAATTTTTTTTTAATTTTTTTTTTTAAACTTCCAAGAACGGATGTCGGAACGATTTTTCTGCAACAGCTTAGCAGCCTGAGAAAATTCCACTCCGACAGACAAGAGAAAACAGCATTTTAATCCCTCCTCCCAAAGGTGGCAAAGTCGCGCACATGGCCAGTGGCAGAACTGCAGCGCCACTGAAGGTAAGTATTGTAACATACCTACTCTGTACAGACAGCACCTATAGTCAGAATCAAACCTTGGTGTCTGGCACTGTAAGGTAGCAACTTTACTGCTGTGCCACTGCACTGCCCCAACTAGGGCAGTGACTGTTTTCCAGAACATCTACTCTATCCACAATGGCCAATCTGATTACTTGGTTGCATGCCATTGCAGCTCCCCTTCCTATAACCACACCAGTATGTATTTCCGTTACCTTCCACGCTGCTGGGTGCAAGCAACACCTCGTGTTCTGTTGAATTTTCCAATTTCAGGTGTGCTACTCTCCCTGTGCTCCTTTCTCTCTCCTTCTGATTCAAATACTTTCTCTCAACCCACCACCCCATCACTCGAATATCTAATATCGATCCCCTCCCCCAATTGGTTCCAGTTGCCTATCACTGAAAACTCTGATTGGAATAGTGATGCAGCTGGTAGAGTTTCTACCTCACTACACCAGAGACTCGGGTTTGATCCTGACCTCGGGTACTGTCTATTTGGCGTTTACACATTCTCCCTGTGAGTTTCCTCCATGTGCTCCAGTTTTCACCCATATCTCAAATCTGTGAAGATCTGTCGGCTAATTGACCGCATAAAAATATGCCCCTAATATGTACATGGATAGGACAAGTTTGGAGAGATATGGACCAAATGCAGACAGGTGGGCCAGTGTGGGCATGTTGGGTCAAAGGTCCTGTTTCCATACTGTATCACTCTATGACTCTCTGTGACTCTCTGTCTCAAACTAGTGTGAACAGGTGATCGATGGTCAGTTTGGACTCGGTGGGCTGAAGAGCCTGTTCCTGTGCTGCATTTCTAAACTAATATAAACCAAACTAAATCTCTGTACCTGCTGAGCCTCCTATCTCCACTTGCCACTAATTTCATTTGCCCATCATTATGTCCTCCACATCACCTTCCTTATCAGAGTCCAGCACCTGCATCCTCTTGTATCGCCACTTGTAAAACCATCCCGCCTCCATCTACCTCCACTCTCCTCCACCTGTGTTCCTTTTTGTCTCTGTCCTTATCTGTCTCTACCTACCACTCATCTGCTGCAATCTCCCAACTTCACCTCTCCTTCTCTTCCTCCTCCACCTGACTATCTGCCCCTCCATCTCCTCAAGTAGTCCAACTTCTAACCTGCAGCACTGCCTCATCCCTTCCTCTTACATCTTGCATCAAATAGTTACCTCCTCTCTACGCTCTCAGTCCTAATGCAGAGTCTCAACCCAAGATGATGACTATCCCTTTGACTCCACAGATGCTGTTTGAGCACTGAATTCTTCCAACACATTTTTTTGTCCTCTCAGTCCATGCGGTTGGACCTTTTTAAATAGCTTATTACTTTGTATCTGACCAAATGCTTTTTGTAAATCTTCTCTCTCGCTTTCTCTCTCGCTTTCTCTCTCGCTTTCTCTCTCGCTTTCTCTCTCGCTTTCTCTCTCGCTTTCTCTCTCGCTTTCTCTCTCGCTTTCTCTCTCGCTTTCTCTCTCGCTTTCTCTCTCTCTTTCTCTCTCTCTCTCTTTCTCTCTCTCTTTCTCTCTCTCTCTCTCTTTCTCTTCTCTCTCTTTTCTCTCTCTTTCTTTCTCTCTCTCTCTCTCTCTCTCTCTCTTTCTTTCTCTCTTTCTCTCTTTCTTTCTCTCTCTCTCTCTCTCTCTCTCTCTCTTTCTCTCTCTCTTTCTCTCTCTCTCTTTTTCCTCTCTCTCTCTCTCTCTCTCTCTCTCTCTTTCTGAGTTGGGATCCCATAACAGTTTACACTGTTAGTGTCAAGGTGACTTATTTAAAGTTTGAATGCTCTACATCAACATTGGTGTAATGCCAATGATCCACCAGTCTTCAGGCACCACAATTTGTCGTCATATTATTAAAATATATATTCATTATTCTACCATCTGTTCCCTTGATTCTTTCAAAATGTATTGCAATCTGCCAAGGCCATGGATTTTATCCTCTTTGGGTTTATTTAACATTTACACTCTTTTTAATTCTAACTTTTCTTTCATTATCACGTCCACTTGATCCAACGTCTGGTAAGCACTGATATTAGTCAATTTCATTGAAGACACACACAAAATACTGGAGTAACTCAGTGGGTCAGGCAGCATCTCAGGAGAAAAGGAGTAGGTGACGTTTCGTGTCGAGTTGGTGACGTTTCGTGTCGAGTAGGTGACGTTTCTTCAGATTGAGGAAGAAGGGTCTCGACCTGAAACATCGCCCATTCCTTTTTTTCAGCAATTTGTGTCTATCTACACTGTAAAGCAGCAAATTCAATTCTTTCAAACGCAATTAATTTCATTGTTCCTTTTGCTCTCCCAAATTGCTTTTTGAATTCCTTCTTGGTAGCTTTGTATATTTCCATCTTTTATTCACCCATGCTGCCCATGTCCATGTTTTAACCTCAGCTTTGGCCAGTGTCTTTATTCACTTTTGATATTCAGTTTATTTTTGTTTTTGAATGGAATAGAATTTTCCTGGGCTCTATTGAACACATGTTTGAATCTTATGCATTGCAGCTCTGAAAGACTCTTTGCTAATGTCATTGTACATTTATTTTCCTCAAGTTCTATTCCATCAGCCTCCCAGCATCAACGTGCGTCAAATCTATTTTCTTGGTCTATGTCGCATTCCTGTCTATTCGAATTGTTATCACAAATTATATTATGTTATTGTGGGCACAAGAAACTGCAGTTGCTGAAGAAGGGTATGAATTTGTGATGCCACCTACCCATGTTATCCAGTGATGCTGCCTGACCTGTTGAGTTACACATGACGATGAACTAAACTCAAACTCTAAACTATGTTATTTATATCCTCCCTTTGTTTAGTATGTCCCATGCCATTCTATCCTTCTTTTATATTTAGACTTGCTTCATTTGATATTGAAACACCTCATCACTATCTCCATCCCATTCTCAACCCTACCGTCATCAATAAATCTTTACTGACCATGAGCACAGATTCAGAAGGAGCCCAACCTATCAGTACTACTCAGTTTGATCTCAATTTGACCCAATTTCCTCTTGAAAATACATCTATTCCGACATGAGGAGCAGGGAGGTTCTACTGCAGTTGTACAGGGTCTTGGTGAGACCACACCTGGAGTATTGCGTACAGTTTTGGTCTCCAAATCTGAGGAAGGACATTATTGCCATAGAGGTAGTGCAGAGACGGTTCACCAGACTGATTCCTGGGATGTCAGGACTGTCTTATGAAGAAAGACTGGATAGACTTGGTTTATACTCTCTAGAATTTAGGAGATTGAGAGGGGATCTTATAGAAACTTACAAAATTCTTAAGGGGTTGGACAGGCTAGATGCAGGAAGATTGTTCCCGATGTTACGGAAGTCCAGGACAGCTTAAGGATAAGGGGGAAATCCTTTAAAACCGAGATGAGGAGAACTTTTTTCACACAGAGAGTGGTGAATCTCTGGAACTCTCTGCCACAGAGGGTAGTTGAGGCCAGTTCATTGGCTATATTTAAGATGGAGTTAGATGTGGCCCTTGTGGCCAAGGGGATCAGAGGGTATGGAGAGAAGGCAGGTACGGGATACTGAGTTGGGTGATCAGCCATGATCATATTGAATGGCGGTGCAGGCTCGAAGGGCCGAATGGCCTACTCCTGCACCTAATTTCTATGTTTCTATGAGCATTTTTGTCGTGTGTTAAGTTGTCGCAGATGTGTGTGTGTCAATGCAGATTTGGACATAGCTCATGCAATAGTCTAGAGGCTATTATCCTTCCAACCTCTTTGCTCACACTCTTATGTTTTGCGCTCTACTTCCTCTTTGGTCTTCCCAGCGAGTGGAGATTGAGTTTACGCCAACAGAATCAACAGTGAGGTTCAGTTGGAGTAGACTAATTGCTGGTGGGGTCCACGAGCTCAGTCCCATTATATGCTGTTTGTTTCAGGGACACTATATTGCTGCATCCAGCATGGCCATCTCTTCTCATCATTTGTCCACTGATTTAATTGTGATCATGAACTGTGGGACATGCTGGGCCATGATGGTACAGGTTGGAAAACTTCTGATGGTCTAGAGCATTCAATAGATACCCAGTTTTGAGCTGCAATATTTTGTTCTGAGTTCAACTCATATAGCATGCATATAGCATATAGAATCTTCACGAGCTTACCGCGTTTCCTGAGTACCTGCCGTTAGCGTTACGAGCCGCTAAGAGACGTCCCGAGCTCCGACGTACCCGCTACGTACATGCTACATGCTTACCACGAGTTTGATTTTTCTTTAAACTCGGGAGAGCTCTTGAATTACCTGGTACAGTGGGACAGGCCTTTAAGTAGTGAGTAACTGCAACTGTTGGACAGTCCTAGGCTCTGTGGCACTCCTTAATTTCAATGAACATAGAACTACAGCACAAAAACTCCCCCTTTGGCCCGCAATGTCTGTGCCAAACAAACCAAGACCATCATGCATCTACCTGCACATAACACATATTCCTCCATCCCCTGCATATCCATATGCCTATCCAAAAGTATTTTAAATGCCACTGATGTATCTACCTCAACCACCACATCAGGCAGTGTGTTCAACGCATTCACCAACCTCTGTGTAAAAAAACCTTGCACTGCACATCTCCTTTAGATTCTACGCCTCTCACTTTAACGTTATGTCCTCTAGTATTTGATTTTTCCATCCTGGGAAAAAAGGTTCTGCTTGTCTACCCTATCTTTGTCTCTCATCATTTTATAAACTTGTATGTGGTCTTCCCACCAATGGGATTCCACCGAAAAGTATCCATATGACTTCCTTCACACTCTATCTACTTGTGTTGACACTTTCGCGGAGATATGGACTTGTACCCCAAGATCCCTCTGTACATCAATGCTGTTAAGGGTTATTAATTGTACCCAAGGTAATTGTACATTTTCCCCTTGCATTTGAATTCCCAAAATCCAACACCTCTCGCTTGCTCGGATTAAATTTCACCTGCTATTACTTTGCCCATTTCTGTGGCTGATCTATATCTCGCTGTATACGTTAACAACCTTCCTCGTAGCATGCAATACCAGCAATCCTGGTGTCATCCATCATCATTCAGATCCATCTCTTCGTCTGAGCAGTAACAAGGTTCTGAATAAAATTCTCCCTTTCTCCTCTATATTTTGGAATTAGACATTAAATTGTAAAGCAAGACCTTGAGGATAATTATTCATCTTACTAATTAAAGTACTTGCTTGGGAAGCTGCCTGTTAGTGTGACGGTAAGCAGCCAAGAAAATTGTTCTCGTTTCTCCATTGATTCATTCATTTGCATAAGAACTCAATTGACTAATCATGCTCATCCCTAATTTTTAGTCATGGCAGTGCAGATCATTCCAGACTAATTGGGTAAAATTCTCCTTTCTTATGCTGTAAGTCCTGACGAGAAATTATCTTGAGCAATTTCAACTGCGTTCCAGTGATCAAAGGTTGAAGGTAATGCACAAATTTGATCTAATTGACATTACCTCAGAAAGCCCACAGGACGGCTGGTTTAGAAACATAGAAACATAGATGCAGGATTAGGCCCTTCGAACCTGCACCGCCATTTAATATGATCATGGCTGATCATCCAAAATCAGTGCCTCATTCCTGCTTTTTCCCATCTCTTGAGCTAAGAGCTAAATCTAATTCTCTCTTGAAATTTTTAAATCTTATGGGATTGTCCTTAATACTGCCAGAGCTATCTCCTGGCCCCTTTTAGCCCTTCTGATCTCCTTTTTCAGTTTCCATCCAACTATGACTAATAGACAGCTTGTAAAGGCGATTCTTTAATGGACATGTATCTTCAGAAGAGTGGTGGCAATGGATTCAGTCAGAGAGAGAGAGAGAAGCAAGAATATGATCAATATGTGGTGCACACCAACTGCTGAGTGAAACTGTTTAACCAACGTCTATCGTAAAGTTGGGTGGAAAAGAGACAATCGAGTTAGATAGAGCTCTAGGGGCTAGTGGAATCAAGGGATAAGGGGATTGGGGACGATCAGCCATGATCACAATGAATGGCGGTGCTGGCTCGAAGGGCCGAATGGTCTCCTCCTGCACCTATTTTCTATGTTTCTAATCTTGAACTGCTTGAAGTGAGAAACAATAGGGCAGCAGAGTAGCACAGGCAGCAGAATGTTGTCTTACAGCTCCAGCAATCTGGATTCAGTCCTAAACTCAAATAGACAATAAACAATAGACAATAGGTGCAGGAGTAGGCCATTCGGCCCTTCGAGCCAGCACCACCACTCAATGTGATCATGGCTGATCATTCCCAGTCAGTACCCCGTTCCTGCCTTCTCGCCATATCCCTTGACTTCGCTATCTTTAAGAGCTCTGTCTAAAGGGCCTGTCCTACGAGCGCAACTGCATGCGGCAAGCGTGACATAACGTGGTCGCCTGAGCCGCACGGCCTCGCGGGGCCGGTCCCACTTCGATCGCCGGAGCCGTATGGAGTTGAGCGGAGCTGGTGCCAACATCGCGTGGGGCTCCGAAAAACTGACAATGTTCAAAAACTCCATGCGGCAACGGCCTGCTGACCAGCAGGCGCATTGAGGCCGTCCGCACCGCATCGACGGGCATACGCAGTGTCTTGACGCCGTACGTCATGCGCGAACTTCCCGCGGACTTCGCTCGAACTTCACATCACTCACACGACTTCTTAAACTGTGGTCCCTATTTCTGGACTCCTCCAACATCGGGAACATGTCTCTGAGTCTAGCATGTCCAATCCCTTAATAATCTTACACGTTTCAATCAGATCCCCTCTCATCCTTCTTAATTCCAGTGTATACAAACCCAGCCGCTCCATTTTTTTGCAACATGTGACAGTCCTGCAATCCCGGGATAGTCTGTGCAGAATCATAAAAACAGAAACATAGAAATTAGGTGCAGGAGTAGGCCATTCGGCCCTTCGAGCCTGCACCGCCATTCAATATGATCATGGCTGATCATCCAACTCAGTATCCCGTACCTGCCTTCTCTCCATACCCCCTGATCCCTTTAGCCACAAGGGCCACATCTAACTCCCTCTTAAATATAGTCTGCACATTCATTCTATGAATGTATGTTTTCTTCTGGGTGTTCTGCTCTTCTCCCGCATCTGAAAAATGTGAGGGTTTGTTGATTAATTGGCCAATGTAATTTCCACCGGGTGTCAAGATGAGTAGTAGAATTGGGGGATAGTTCGATGGGAATGCGGGGAGGATCGAATGGCTTAGATAAGTCTAGGGTAAAGATGAATGCTTGATGGTCAGTACAGACTTTGTGAGTTGAAGGGATTTTTTTCTGGTGTTGGTAGTGGTTTATTATTATCATGGGTACACGAGATGCAGTTAAAAGCACTTTGTTTTTGTGCGCAATCTAGTCTAACCATACCATGCATGAGGTGGAGCAAAAAGAGAAGCAAAACAGCATTTAGAATATAATGTTATTGTTACAGAGAAAGTGCGGATAAAAAAAAAAGTTCAAGGGCAACAATGAGGCGGATTGGAAGATCAGCAATACATCCTTATCTTATGGGAGGTCCATTCAAGAGTCCGATAACAAAGGAGAAGAAGTTATTCTTGAATCTAGTGGCAGTTTTTACCCCACTGCTATAAAAGCACTAAATGTAGCCGCCAAGGAACGCAGGGGCGATACAGACTAAGGGACTGTGGTACACTGTGAAATCGACAGAAGGATGGAGGGTTGGGTGTTTATGCATGATATTTTCGTGATATTTATTTTAGTTGTTTATCTTTTAATATTTTACCTTGTATGTATCGTTAGCTTTTAGAAATGTTTGAATGGTGCACTGACTGGCTGACATTTTTAAATTTCGTTGTACATGGTTCATGTTACAATGACAATAAAGAAACTATTCTATTCTATTCTATGTGCTTTCAAGCTTTTGTATCTTCTGCCTGACGGGGAACGGCAAAGAGGGAATAACGAGGGTGTGAATGGTCCTACACGTCATTGTTACATTCCCAGGGCAGCGTGATGTGTTAATGAAGATGATGATGGGCAAGGGGGGGGGGGGGGGGGGGAGTGGATGGGGTGGACACGGGTGCGGGGTATGGATGGGAAGACTGGTTTGCATTATGCATCCACAGTTCTCTGCAATTTCCTGCAGTCTTCGGCAAATAGTTAACTCACCAAGCTGTGATACGTTGCAGTAGGATGTTTTCTCTGGTGCATCTGTAGAAATTGGTAAGTGTCATTGGAGACATGCTGTATCTCCTTAGTCTTCTTGTATGTTGGTGCTGCCTGACTCTAGATGTCAAAAATGGCCTTCAGGTCATTCAGCAGGCAAAGAGAGACAACCATAGAGGTTTTGTGGAAACCATCATCAGAAATATTTATCTTCCATACTTGTTTTTTCTTTGGCTTCACATTTCATACCTTGATCTTGATCTTCTGAATGTTATTTGTTTTTCTCAACAGTGCAAGTCCCAGGACCAGCAGATAATTTTAAAGTTATCTCCACCTCACCGACCTCTATCGTAGCCTCCTGGGAGCCACCTGCTTATGCAAATAATCCAATCCAAGGCTATCGGCTGTTTTGGACAGAGGTTGCTGGCAAAAAGGAACTGGTGAGCTAATTTGACAGCAGAATCTGACACTTATTCTTAACAAGTTTAGGTATGCATACTATGTAGGAAGGCACTGCAGATGCTGGTTTAAACCAAACTGATCCACTCCACACGGCACATTGCCAATATCACCATTGGTATACTCAACATATTAAGACGATTTGGATCCCCTGAACTAATGCTGAACTGACACAGGTTAGACTGCTATCTCCTTCTGCAAAGATCTTAAGCTTGCCTCATTGTAGGATACCAATTGAATCAGGGGGCATGGAAGGAATCTGGTGCAAATGGGCAAGCTTGATAGCCAATCATCCTTATTGAGACCACTTTTCTTATTCCCCAGTGAATTTATATGCATGCCAAGGCCTGGATAGAGTGAATGTGGAGAGGAGGTTTCCACTAGTGGGAAGGTCTAGGACTAGAGCCTTTAGCCCAGCATGTACCTTTAGAAAGAAGCTGTGGAATTCATTGCCACAGAAGGCTGTGGAGGCCGCCAATGGAAAATTTTAAGGCGGAGATTGACAGGTTCTTGATTATTAAGGGTGTCGGGGGTTATGAGGCGAAGCCAGGAGAATGGGCAGAATGGCCTAATTCTGCTCCTAGAACTTATGAATTTTTTGTGCTCTTGAATAAAATGTTTTTGAAAGTTAGTTATTCAATATTGAAATCAAACTCAGAAGTACAATTTAAACAGATGCGCTGTAAAACACTCCTTTATCAAAAAGTAGTGCGCTAGTTTTAAAGTGCTGCAACTTTTGTAACAGAGGAAATGTAGTCGTTAATTTGTGCACAGCAAATTCCTGCAAAGATCAAAGACATTCTGTTTCATGATATGAATTGAAAGCCAAATATTGGACGAAGCATGAGGAATTTCTTCAGTGTATTTACAGAATATCATTGAATCCTCACTCCCATCCACCCTGGATCAGCACCAGTTTGCATATAGAGCTAATAGGTCAACGGAGGATGCCATCAACATAGCTCTACATTCTGCACTGACACATCTGGAGCGCCCTGGCTCATATGTGAGGATGTTATTTGTAGATTTTAGTTCTGCATTTAATACCATCAACTCCAGCAGAATAGTGGACAAACTGTCTGATCTGGGTGTTAATGCAAACACATGCAGATGGATTAAGGACTTCCTAACGGACCGCCCACAGACTGTTAGGATGGGGTCCAATTACTCCCCAGTCCTGACGCTCAGCACAGGAGCGCCACAAGGTTGTGTGCTGAGTCCCATCTTGTATACAATATACACTTATGACTGCACACCAACACACAGTACAAACAGGATCATCAAGTTTGCGGATGACACAACTGTGATGGGGCTGATAAACAACAACGACGAGTCTGCCTACAGAGATGAAGTCCAAAAACTGACTGGTGTACCAAAAACAACCTGGTACTCAACCCATCAAAGACAAAAGAACTGGTCGTTGACTTCAGGAGGAAGAGGAGAGAGGAACCTGCTCCTTTATACATCAAAGGAGACATGGTGGAGAGAGTCACTGGCTTTAAGTTCCTGGGAATAAACATCTCCCAGGACCTCAAATGGCAAATGAACACCGTCACTCTCGTGAAGAAGTCACATCAGCGGCTGTATTTCCTGAGGTCTCTGCGGAGAGCAAACGTCTCACAGCCGCTGCTGCTGTCCTTCTACCGATGCGCCGTGGAAAGTATCCTCTCCAATGGCATCCTGGTGTGGTTTGCTAGCTGCACTGTGGCTGAGAGGAGGGCGCTGCAGAGAGTTATAAAAACTGCACAGAGCATTACAAACGCTCAACTGCCCTCCTTGGACGATATATACAGGGCCCGATGCTTGCGCCGGGCCACAAATATCAAGCAGGGCACATCCCACCCTGCCAACCACCTTTTCACTCTGCTACCCTCTGGGGGGCGATTCAGGTCTCTGAAGGCTCGCACCGGTAGACTAAAAAATAGTGTCTACCCATGTGCGATAAAAGAGCTAAATTCCAACAGAGAACACTGGGGAAGCAAAATGTAATTCCAAGAAATGCCGCCAAATTCTTTTAAAATTCTTTTTAAATACTTATTTATTATTTTTTACTAATAAGTGTACATATGTGTCAATGGTTGTCGTGTTTGTATTTTTTAACCGGAGGAGATGTAATGTAATTTTGTTGCACAGTATTGTGCAATGACAATAAACGTATTCATTCATTCATTCACACATTCATTCATTCATTCTATCATTCATTCATTCATTCATTCATTCATTCATACATTCATTCAATTCTATCATTCATTCATTCAGTCATACATTCATTCATTCTATCATTCATACATGCAATCATGCATTCATTCATTCTATCATTCATACATGCATGCATTCATTCATTCATTCATACATTCAATCATACATTCATTCATTCAATTTGGAAAGTAAACTGGGCTTCATCTCCACTGAATAACTATGTCAGCACATTGTGTACTTTATTTCCAACGTTCTTTTGCAGTGAAGTTAATTGAACAGACTTCAGAGTCCACTTACTGATGGCTTCTTTAGTCCAAGGAACAAGTGATGATATTCGATCCATACATCTCCAGCAATATAGCCGGATTTGGCTCCTTAAGGGGCTGTCCCACTGTACGAGCTAATTAAAGAGTTCTCCCGAGTCTCCCCTGATTCGAACTCGGAGAATTACGGTAAAAGCCACTCGTAGGTACTCGGGGCTCTCGTGGACATTTTTCCACATGTTGAAAAATCTTCACGAGTCTTCACGAGCTTACCGCGTTTCCCGAGTATCTGCCGTTAGCTTTACGAGCCGCTAAGAGACATCCCCAAGCTCCGACGTATCCGCTATGTTCATTCTACGTGCTTACCACAAGTTCGATTTTTTTAAAACTCGGGAGAGCTCTTGAATTAGCTTGTACAGTGAGACAGCCCCTTAAGTCTCTTTGTCGCTCAAGTTAGTAAACTGTCATTGTTACGGACCTTTTTATAATGGTTGCATGCTGTCCAGACACCAAAAATACAATGTATTATTACTATCAAGCTGTCCACAGTGAATAGATACAGGATAACAGGACTTTTAATGCAAGATAATGTCCAGTAAAATCGGAGAGTTCAAAGGTCTCCAATGAGGTAGATGGTAGGTCAGAACCATTCTCTAGTCGATGATAGGAGGGTGCAGTTGCCTGATAACAGCTGAGAAGAAACTGTCTCCGAATCTGGAGGTGTGGAATTCCAAACTTCTGCACCTCTCTTGCCTGATGAGCGAAGAGAGAAGAGGGAGTGACCTGGGTGAGACTGGTCCGTGATTATGCTGGTGATCTTGCCAAGGCAACGTGATGTGTAGATGGAGTCGATGGAAAGGAGGATGATTGGCTTGATGGTCTGAGCTATACCCACAATTCGCAGCAATTTATTGTGGTCATGGATGGAGCTGTAACCAAACCATGGTGTGACACATCCCAATAAAATGCATTCTGCAGCGCATCTGTAGAAGTTGTTGAGGGTTGTTGGGAACATGCCAAGCTTCCTAAGCCTCCTGAGGAAGTAGAGATGTCTGTGTACTTTCTTGGCCTTTGCTTCAATATGGCTGGTCCACGATAAATTGCTGGTGATATTTATTTCTTAAGAATGTGATGCTTTTCGCACCTAACCACGTTGTTCACTGTGTTGGCTACGAAGATGTAGCAAGAAAACTCAGGGGAAATTGCTGGTCTCTCAAACAAAACAAAATCCATGGCAACACATAATGTGCTAAGCCAGAAATAACGAGAAATTATCAAGTAACTGGAAATTCAATATCTATTAGAACTTTGCAGTGACAACTAAATTATATATGTGAAAGGGGGAGATGCACCGAAACCCTCGTGTCATGGTACACCAGTCATTAAAAGTAGGCATGCAGGTGCAGCAGGCAGTAAAGAAAGCGAATGGTATGTTAGCTTTCATTGCAAAAGGATTTGAGTATAGGAGCAGGGAGGTTCTACTGCAGTTATACAGGGTCTTGGTGAGACCACACCTGGAGTATTGCGTACAGTTTTGGTCTCCTAATCTGAGGAAAGACATTCTTGCCATAGAGGGAGTACAGAGAAGGTTCACCAGACTGATTCCTGGGATGTCAGGACTTTCATATGAAGAAAGACTGGATAGACTCGGTTTATACTCGCTAGAATTTAGAAGATTGAGGGGGGATCTTATAGAAACTTACAAAATTCTTAATGATTTGGACAGGCTAGATGCAGGAAGATTGTTCCCGATGTTGGGGAAGTCCAGGACAAGGGGTCACAGTTTAAGGATAAGGGGGAAGTCCTTTAGGACCGAGATCAAGTCAAGTCAAGTCAAGTTTATTTGTCACATACACATACGAGATGTGCAGTGAAATGAAAGTGGCAATGCTCGCGGAACAACAAAACAACCAAACAAATTATAAACACAATCATAGCACACATATTATTTTACATAATAAATAATAGAAGGAATTCCCTTCTCATACAGTTAGTGCCTATCCAATTTATTTTTAAATGATACCAATGAAACCTCCTTCTCCACCACTTCGTTCTGGGAGCTCATTGGCAACGGACCACTTTGCCTGACCGTAGCGGCTGGAAGTTCCCCCTCATATTACCCTGTCATGATTTTTGTGTGCTCTGGAATTGCACCTCTGTTGTATAGTTCCCAGGGGGGTTTGTGATCTTCCCATATGCGTTCAAGGGAACGCAAGCTCTCTGCAGAGCCTTCTTGTCCTTGGCAGAGCAATTCCCGAACCAAATGGTAATGTTCCCGGACAAGATGCTTTCCACCGCCACTGCGTAGAAGCACTGTAGGATCCTCGTAGACACTCTGATATTCCTCAATTGCCTGAGGTGGTAAAGGCGCTGCCTTGCCTTACTCACCAGTGCTGAGGCGTGTGATGACCATGTCATATCCTCAGAGATGTGGACTCCCAGATATTTAAAACAGTTCACCCTATCCACAGGATGTGAAAAACATTTTTCACACAGAGAGTGGTAAATCTCTGGAACTTTCTGCTACAGAAGGTAGTTGAGGCCAGTTCATTGGCTATATTTAAGAGGGAGTTAGATGTGGCCCTTGTGGCTAAAGGGATCAGGGGGTATGGAGAGAAGGCAGGTACAGGATACTGAGTTGGATGATCAGCCATGATCATATTGAATGGCGGTGCAGGCTCGAAGGGCCGAATGGCCTACTCCTGCACCTATTTTCTATGTTTCTATGTTTCTATATTAATTAGTTCATTTTTACAATTACCAAGTTATGAATTTGTGTTCATTGAATATCAACGTTGCCTGCACTTGTGGAAAGCCAACAATGTTGGTTAGTCCAAGTATCCAGCACCACCACAGCTCAACACTGAAATCAAAGTAGTTGAAGTCATTACTGCTTCACATCGAGTCCCTGAGTGAACTCCCTTATGCTGTGGCAGCTGCAAATTGTGAGGCATTGCAGAGATCTTCTGCTGCAGCCACTGGGAAAGTTTCTGAAGCAAGAGCATTGATAATCAAAGAGACCTTGAACGGGCAAAGAGATCATCACAATATCGAGAGTGTGGTTCAATATCTTCTGGTTGCATTGCACATTTCCAGTGATGTGTGTGTTAGAAAAACTGAATCTGCAAATATACTGTTCGTCAGAGAGAAGTCTCAATAATTTTGGAAAACTCGTTATGATTCTCTAGGGCTAGCTTGTAACTTGACCACACCCTATGTGGTCATCTGTTGCCAGACCAATTACATACTGTCAGTGGTGTCACCTCTGAGGTAGCACTGCTTAGTGACTCTGTCTGCAACAACAGATGTCAAGTGCTGCAGCTGGTAGAGCTGCAGCCTCTCAGCACCAGAGATTCGATCCTGCGCGGATTCAATCCTGACCTCCTGTGTGGAGTTTGCATGTTTCTCCGCGTGGGTTTTACTCTGAGTGCTCCGATCCCTCCCACATCCCAAAGATATGCGGGTGTGAAGGCTAACTGGCTTCCGTAAAATGCTCACATGTAAGGGAATGGATGAGAAAGCAAGATAACGTAAAACTAGTGTGAATGGGTGATCAGTGGGCAGCATGTACTCGATGGGCTGAATGTCCTGTTTCCCCGCTGCATGTCTATAAAAAAATGCTGGAAAGAGCAATTATTTTAAGCAAATTCTGTGACTTAAATGTCATTAAATGGCTTCAAATAATTGCTTTTTCCAGCATTTTATAGTACTAGCAGATTATAGAATGTATTTCAAAATAGTCAGCTGAGGGTGCCTTTTAGTTTAGTTTAGTTTAGGCATACAGCATGGAAACAGGCCCTTTGGCCCAACAAGTCCACGCCAACTAGCGATCCCCACACATTACCACTACCCTACACGCACTAGTGCCAATTTATACTTATACAAAGCAAATTAACCTACAAACCTGTATGTCTTTGGAATGTGGGAGTAAACCGAAGATCTCGGAAAAAACCCATGTAGTCATGGGGAGAACGTACAAATTCCATACAGACAGCACCCATAGTTGGGATCGAACCCGGGTCTCTGGTGCTGAACACGCTCTAAGTCAGAAACTCTGCCGCTGAGCCACTGTGACGCCCCCTTTTAATGAGAATAAATGCAGCAAAGTAGCACATTGTGTCACAAGTTGTACTGTGAGTGATGGAGGGAAGTCATCAATTTTACCCGATAGGTCCAATTTAAGCCTGTAAGGAAGGAAGCAGTCATTACGCAACAGATGGTGCCATTTAGTGCTCAACTACCACTGAAGATATGTCAGTTGCTTTATCATGAATTGGATATGGAAGTGCCCTGCTCAATTTTCCGATGGACATAAATACCTTTGTTAACGGATATTTCTATGTCCCCTCATCATGTGTGAAACCTTGTGCAAAAGCGAGAGATGTGGATTTTGAATCTAATTCCGTGGGAAGTATAATTCAAGTAACGTATTTATAGAAACCTGCAGCTAATACTAAACAATAGCAGAAATGTTGCTGGCATTTTAATTGCCCGTTATGCATTGTGAACAGACAATTAAAGATTAAATGTAACTCCAGCTTACTGTAGCCCCTAAATTAAATGACTATAATTATAAAAAGTGTGAGCACAGTGTATGCAGACAATTATTTATCAAGGCAACTGAATGACTCAGAACTTGATCTTTTAAATTGAATTCAAAATAATTCTTCTTTCCTCAATTCTTCCCTGGTTTCTCTGTGCCACTGCACTTAACTGAAAACAGTTAACATATTACAGATCACGTGGATGATAATGTGATGAATTTACTAATTGAGTCAAATGCACATCACATATTCCTTATTGCTAGTTTCATGGTCTTTGCAGCAATGTTGCATATCCCACCCATCTGGTAGGAGGCTTTCAAGCAAGAAACCAATTAAGATTAATTTTATATTTGCAGTGTTCATTTTCAGCTCTTTGATTATGGAACATTACATAGCATTTGCTGCACTTTCACAAGCCATTTGGTCTCAACTGTCCACATCAGTCTTTATACTCCAAATTCCCTGCACCCTATTTCATTGAAATATCTCTCAGCATATCCAGCTGTCAATTCCTTCTTCATGCCTTTACCTCAATTCCCTTTAAATATAACGTTGCCATTTGGTTCAGCCATTCCAAATAGAAATAGATGCTACTCCCCAAAACAAAAGCTGCTTCTGAACTCCCTTCATGAACTCCCTTCTTTACTCAGAGAGTGGTAGCTGTGTGGAATGAGCTTCCAGTGAAGGTGGTGGAGGCCGTTTCGTTTTTATCATTTGAAAATAAATTGGATAGTTATATGGATGGGAAGGGAATGGAGGGTTATGGTCTAAGCGCAGGTATATGGGACTAGGGGAGATTATGTGTTCGGCACGGACTAGAAGGGTCGAGATGGCCTGTTTCCGTGCTGTAATTGTTATATGGTTATATGGCTATATGGTTATGAGTGGATCCATCATTTTTGGAATTTGGAATTTGGTCTTTACTTTCGTTTAGTTTACTTTATGTAGATTAACCATATTAATCTCTGCCAATATAATGCTCATCACATATGTTATGCATGATACACATTCCGCTGTGCAATGTAATCCAGTCTGGGACCACTGTCCTTGCAAGGAGAAGAGCGATGTTTTGCAGAGTGAAGTACCAGACACCAGCCAGTAGAAAATAACTTAATTTCCTCTTTCATCACTGAGTACCTTCAGTACTTTTAGCAGTTCCCCATCATTAAAGGTATTGATAGTCTGAATGGAAAAACAAAAGAAACTCGCGCTTCATCCCACTTCTGACACCACTCCCATACTTTCCTGAGTATTGAAGGTGATCGGAGTGAGACACTGGTTCCATTCCATCTTCCATTGTCATTCCGTTCCACTGCGTCAAGAGTCTCGTTACAAGCTGAGAAGGAGAGTGTCTCCAGTTTTGTCAGAAAAACAAAATAAACTATCAGCGCACTTCATCCCACATCTGACACCAGGGACAACTGTCTTTGCAAGGAGAAGAGCAATGTTTTCCAGGGTGATGCAATTTGACCTGTCAGAATCATCACTGGTGACATTGACTCCATTGTGTGAAGCAGCACAGTGAGTAATGCCATGGTGATTCCGAACTAGCTCCAGATTAAACTTCCACTCCTCCAGGGTTTTGGGTATCATACCATTCTGTGCATCAAGCAGACATGTCATCAAGGTAAACAATGACAGTGTATGCTTCAGTTCTGCACCCCAGCTGCAGATAGAGTGACAGATAACCAGGTCAGATTCCATGAGATCTGCAGATATCCAACACTTTGCAGTAAAGAGTAAAATGAACATTGAATTCTCCCAGTTCAGTTAGCCCTTGCTGTCTCCTCCCCTTCCTATCTCTCCCTCAGCCCGCGGGGCTCATCCTCCACCTTTTTCCTTTCTCCTCCCCCCCCCACATCAGTCTGAAGAAGGATTTTGGCCCGAAACGTTGCCTATTTCCCTCGCTCCATAGATGCTGCTGCACCCGCTGAGTTTCTCCAGATTTTTGTGTACCTTTGTAGTAAAGATATAGCACAAAAACATTCCCATTGGCCCATCGAATCCGCGCCGACCATATACGAGCACTATCCTATGCACAAGGGAAAATTCACTATTTCGCCAAAGCAAATCAATCAACAAACCTGTATGTCTTTGGAGTGTGGGAGGAAACCAGAGATCCAGAGAAAGCCCATGCGGTCACAGGGAGAACGTACAAACTCCGTCCAGACAGCACCCGTAGTCAGGATTGACCCTGGGTCTCTGCCTTTGTAAAGCACCAACTCTGCCTGTGTGCCACTGTGCTGCCCTTCATGGCATTATTGTCAAAATAAGATACAAAATGCTGGGGAACCCTTCAGTACAGGAGACTCAATCGCCTATCCATGTCTGCCAGAGATGCCGGCTGACCTGCTGAGTTACTCCAGCACTTTGGGTCTTCTTTTGTAACGCAGCATCTGCAGTTCCTTCTTCCTACATTTATTGTCTGGATAATGTCTTTCCAATAAGAACTCCCAGAATGGAGGTCCAACAGATCCTGGAGCCCTGCGGAAACAAAATATTTCTTCCCTACCATTCGTGCGTGGGTGGAGCCAGGTGATTCACATTGAAGGAGGTCACGTGGGAGAAACAAAAGGACCCATTTATTGTATGTATGGTGATTTTGACCAGAAATAGAATGATTGACCTTTTTATTGAAGGCTGCGGAAAGAACAGTAGGTGGCGTGATTGCACAGGGGTATAGTTGATCCTGACCACAGGTGCTGTCGGTACGCAGTTTGTACGTTCTCCCCATGATCACGTGGGTTTTCCCCGGGTTCTACGGTTTCCTCCCACACTACAAAGTCGCACAGGTTTGTAGGTTAATTGGTTTTGGTATAATCGTAAATTGTCCCTAGTGTGTAAGAGTACAAGTGTACGGGGATTGCTGGTCAGCATAGACTTGGAGGGTTTCCACGCCAATGGAAACATGGAAGTTTGGAAACAGTTTGGAAACATGGAATTAAGGGATCCACAGATTCCCAGCGGGAATTGAATTGTGTCAACTTTTGTCCTCGTATTACCTTTGTCAGTGTGCGCTCCTGTACGGTTGACTCTTTACCTACTAGAGTTGTATATAGACGTTGAGACTGACATTTCAATGCTTATGGAGTTCTGCAGTGTGTTTCAGGACAGACACAAAACTGATATCCAGCCTGGTCTTTCAAACAAAAGTAAATAATCCTAAAGGGCCTGTCCCACTTGGGCGACCTAATTGGCGAGTTTAGAAGAGTTTGAAGAATGACATGATGAAGACCTCCTTCGACTACGTAGAAGACCTGCTTCAACCTCCTTCGACTAAGTTGAAGACCAGCTTCGAGTAGCTAAGACTAGCTACGACTAACTTCGAGAAAATTGGACACCGAATAGTGGAGAGTGAAGGACCTCCTTCGACCTCCCTTCGACCTCCTTTTGACTATGATGAAGACTATCCATGACTACGTTTGACAACCCTCAATTACCTACGACTAACATGCCGACCTACTACGCCCTACTACGACTAAACCTAGGAGTAAAAGAAGTATCAATGTTTTTCCGTGGCGACTTTATTTTACTCGCGGAGACCACTCTCAAGCATGAAGGAGAGTTACGAAGACCTCCTACGATCGCGTGTCGACCATGCTGCGAGTATGAGTCGAGGGCAAACACGCTAGAACTGGCGGATTTGGTCGTCCAAGTGGGATAGCCCCTTAAGGTGCAACATTGAAGAAAAGCAACTGAGATTTATTTGTCATCTTGGCAACAATTATTCGCTTAATGGTCACAAATATGGTCACAAAAAATTATTATCATATTGACCGCTGAAAGGGTTTGGTGTGCTGAAGTTGATGGAAGTGTTTTCAAAGGCAGCCGCAGTGATTATATTTTTCAATGATTCCATCTGCTGTAAGGCCATTTGGAAAGTCCTGAGAAGGTACAAGATGCGATGTAATGCAAGACAATGCTGGAGCAACTCAGCGGGTCAGACAGCATCTTATTGCTCCAGCACTTTGTGGAAATGTTACCTGGCACGCTGAGTTATTCCAACACTTTGTGAAGGTGCTGCCTGATCAGCTGACTTGCTGTCTTTATTTTGTAAAGCAGAATCTGCGGTTCCTTGTGTCTTCTTTGAAATGCAAGTCTGTGTTTTACTTTCCCAATGAAGTAAAATGACCCGTTAAACAAAAGCTGAAGATCTTATCATCGATCAAAGCTTGCTTTCAAAAAGCTCTCTATCTGGGAAATACACTGAGATTATCATGTGTAGCTTCTCTGTAAGTGAGGTGATCTTGTTCTTGGTGTTAATTAATTAGTTAGTTCATTTATTGACATACAGAGATACATGCTTGTTCTGCGTGCTATCTTGTTAAATACGTGAATACAATAGATCCTCTTCAGGAATGACAAGCAGAGAGTCGCCATGTTCCAGTGGAATCTTGCAACTTCCGATCGTGGCCCAAGAAGATGTGTAATTTCTTGTTTTCTCATTTTACAACCCAGTGTTCCAACAGCATTGGATCAATGAAGTCCATCTGGGTCAGCCTGGCCCATTGCAATGACATTGACTCTTTCAACCGCTACCCTATGCTGCTGCTGTAGGCTGCACTCCATTCACTCACTCACCCAGCTGCTTAGTTTGGTTTAGTATAAAGATACAGCGCAGAAGCAGGCCCTTCGGCCCATGAGTCAATGCCGGCCAGCAATCACCGCACAATAACACTATCCTATACATTTGGGACAATTTACAGAATCCAAGTAACCCACAAACATGGGGTGTGGGTGGAAACTGGAACACTGGAGAAAACCCGTGCATGTCATGGGGAGAACATACAAACTCCGTACAGACAGCACCAGCAGACAGAATCGAACCTGGGTTTCTGGCATTGTAAGGCAGCAACCCTACCGCTGTGCCACCGTGCCACCCTTGCTGTATGGCCTCCTGCAGCCGCATAGCTGAGCGATCATGAAACTTAAAGCAGTAGGGAAATATAGTTGATAAAAAAGAAGTGGAAAATATAAATAAAGATGTTCTGAAGAAAGTAGGTCATCCTGTTTGTGTTAGGATGCCTCTCACTTTGTTTGTCATGACTTCAGTCAAATGTGTTTGTCCATTGGATAAGTGATGTTTGTTGTCTGTTTCAGAGCATCGATGTGGATAATTTGTATTATAAACTGGAAGGACTGAAGAAGTTCACCAAGTACAGTTTACGAGTGTTGGCTTTCAACAGACACGGTGCAGGTGTCTCTACCCAGGATGTGTTGGTTAGCACATTGTCTGATGGTAAGCACAGTGTTAATGATTTAATTGGATGTGTTTTGTGATACTATTTTATACCAGATATCTACTTCATGATTTACGTTGCCTTCCCCTGCATTCATTTTAACGTACATGCCAGTCTGCGGAATGAATCAAATCAATTCATCTTGACTTTCTAAATATAAAACAATGGCAAAAACAACATGTGCTCACTGTTTAAGCTGAGAGGTGCAGTTCCCTTGTTCAAACAACAGCCAAGTGCTCCTTTAGCAATCAACCGCTATCAAGAAACATGAGAATCCAACTAAAATGTTTTCCAGGGATGCTGCCTACCCCACTGAGTTACACCAGCACTCTGTGTATTTTTTTTGTAAACGAGCATCTGCAGTTCCTTCTTTCTACTCAATAAAACAAGTTTGTTTTTATCTCTGCCTATTTGCAGTGAGACTGTAATAGATTTTAGAACAATACGGCACAGAAAACAAGCACTTCAGCCCACTATGTGTGTGTGTGTGTGTGCTGAACATGATACAAATGCTGACTCTTATCGGTCTGCACATAATACATATCCTTCCATTTCCTGACTATCATTGTGCCTACTGAAACGTTTATATGAATACTACTATCGTATCTGCCTCCACCACCACCCCTGGCAGTGCGTTGTTCCAGCCACTCTGTAAAAATAATTGCCCCACACATCACCTTTGCCCCTCTCATCTTAAAACTATGTCCATAACGTAATTCCTGACATTATGTAATATTATTATAACTATATAATAATATTATTATTTTATAATTGCACCCACAAGGGACGGATGGACTCGGCTGGGTGTTTTTTCTACAACTGTTGTGAATTTAATGTGACAAATGGCCTCCTTCTGAATTGTTACCTTTCTGTGATATTCTTTCCATCACCATACAGTGCTCTCCATAATGTTTGGGACAAAGACCTATCATTTATTTATTTGCCTAAGTACTCCACAATTTGATATTTGTAATAGAAAATAATCACATGTTGTTAAAGTGCACTTTGTCAGATTTTAATAAAGGCCATTTTTACACATTTTGGTTTCACCATGTAGAAATTCCAGCAGTGTTTATACATAGTCTCCCCACTCCAGGGCACCATAATGTTTGGAACACTGCAATGTTATGTAAATGAAAGTAGTCATGTTTAGTATTTTGTTGCACATCCTTTGCACGCAATGACTGCTTGAAGTCTGCGATTCATGGACATCACCAGTTATTGGGTGTCTTCTCTGGTGATGCTCTGCCAGGCCTGTATTGTATCCATCTTAAGCTTATGCTTGTTTTGTGGGGTAATCCCCTTCAGTTTTCTCTTCAGCTTATAAAAAGCATGCTCAATAGGTGATTGACTTGGCCACTTAAGAAATGACCATTTTTTATCTTTGACAAACTCTGTTGCTTTAGCAGTATGTTTGAGATCATGTAGAATGGTTGCTGTAGAATGAACCGCCGGCCAATGAGTTTTGAGGCATTTGTTTTAACTTGAGCAGATAGGATGTGTCTATACACTTCAGAATTCATTATGTTACTACCATCAGCAGTTGTATCATCAATGAAGAAAAGTGAGCCAGTAACTTCAGCAGCCATACATGCCCCAGCCATAACACCCCCCCCCCCCCCCCCCCCCCCCCCCCCCCACAGTGGTCATTGACAAATCCACACCTGACTCCTGAAGAGTGTTTCTGATCTGTCGGACAGGTGTTTGGGGATTTTTCTGTATTCTAGAGAGAATTCTTCTGTCATCAGCTGTGGAGTTTTCCTTGGCCTGCCAGTCCCTTTGCGATTAGTAAGCTCATCAGTGCTCTCTTTCTTCTTAATGATGTTCCAAACAGTTGATTTTGGTAAGCCTAAGGTTTGGCTAATGTCTCTAACAGTTTTATTTGTATTTCTGTCTCATAATGGCTTATTTGACTTTCATTGGCACAACTTTGGTCCTCATGTTGATAAACAGCAATAAAAGTTTCCAAATGTGATGGAAAGACTGGAGGAAAGACTAGATGCTGAGAGCTCTCTTATGCCTGCATTAAACACACCTGAGCAATTACAAACACCTGGGAAGCCATGTGTTCCAAACATTATGGTGCCCTGAAATGTGGGGACTATGTATAACCACAGCTGTAATTTCTACATTGTGAAACCAAAATGTATAAAAATGCCCTTTAATAAAATCTGACAATGTGCACTTTAACCACATGTGATTTTATCTATTACAAATCTCAAATTGTGGAGTACAGAGGCAAATAAATAATTGATGGGTCGTCGTCCCAGACATTATGGAGGGCACTGTATGTCACGCAATATTCATTTCTGATTAGTCCAACTCATTTATATTTTATCCTGTCCTAAAATTTAAGAAAAAAAACATTAAATAACACAGTGGAAAACAAAGACATTAACTGTTTTAATCAATGTTTCTCCATTAGAAAAATGACTGTCAAGAATGGAAATTCTGGATCAGATCTGTTATCAGAATTTCAGAGCTGCATGCAATAACAACAGGCTGAAAGGAGAGCAAAAGATAATGATCAAGCAATAGATTTCCATTGTAACTCTGTTGGTGAGCCCAATGATGAGGTCTTCCACTTTTCACCTTTCACGACGCCCTGAAGCGTTTTACAGTCAATTAGTACATATTTTTGGAAAATGTAGTTGCTGCGATGATGTAGGAAATGGCTCAGCTAACATGAACATAACATTTATTTATTTCGAGGGATGTTACTATTGCTAGCAAGGCCAGCATTTATCATCTATCCACCATTATCATCTTGGCAGCGGCTTGGAGCTACTCTCCTGATCTGCCACAGACCCAAAGGTCACAATGACACATAAAACATAGAACAGTGGAACACAGGGACCGGCCCTTACGCCCACAAATCCCGTGCCAAACATGATACCAAGTTAAATTAATCTCCTCCTGGACGTACTCAATATCTCTCCATTCCCTGTATGTCCATGTGCTTATTTAATAGCCTCATATACCATTATCGTATTTGCTACCATTTCCACTTCTGGCAGTGCATTCACCACTCATTGAAGAATTTGCCCTGCATATCTCCTTTAAATTTTGCTCCTCTCCCCTTGAGTCTCTGGTCTTTGGAATTTCCACCCTGGGAGAAATCAGGGATAGTCCCCATGCCCATCTTAAAATTAATGGCTTAGCTTACATTGGGCTTCAGGCTGACATGCCATCATAAGGATGGCACCTCCAAAATAGATCACAAGGTCATAAGGTCACGTGACAGGTGTAGGATTTGGCCCTTGGGACCATCTCGTCTGCCATTCAATCATGGCTGATTTATCTCTCCCTCCTAACCACATTCTCCTCCCTTCTCCCCATAGCCTCTGACACATGTACTAATCTATCAATCTCTGCCTTAAAAATATCCACTGACTTGGCCTCCACAGCCTTCTGTGGCAAAAAATTCCACAGATTCACCACCCTCTGACTGTAGAAATCTCCCCTCATCTCCTTCATAAAAGAATGTCCTTTCATTCAAAGACAGACTCTCCCACCAGTGGAAACATCCTCTCCACCTCCACTCTATCCAAGTTCACTATTCAGTATGTTTCAAAGAGGTCCCCCCTCATTCTTCTAAACTCCAGTGAGCACAGGCCCAGTGGCAACAAACACTCATCTTCTTTTGCATTTTACTTGCTATCTTGTGATTTAAAAATAGAAAACATATTAGGTCTGAGATTTTTCAAATGGCCAGGTTGACATCAGAAACCAGCTTTGAACTTGCTGCTTGTCGAGCCCACCCATTCGATAAACATTGCATGCAGCTGCCAATGCAATTGTATCCTCCATAATCTTCATGGTATATGACCCTGTAGAACCACAGACACATCTATAATTAATTCCAGGAATCCATTATTCATAGTCTAAAGCACAGATTTGCTGGCAGTTATTAAAACCTGACATTTGGAGCGCTTTCACTGACAAGAGGTATGCAGGGATGCAAGCCCATGATTAGTTTACTTTGCAGTCTTAAAATCAGAAGGGATTTGGGGAAATCATCAAGTCGGAGAAGGTTTAAGTCTTAAGAAGCAGACTCTGGGGGTTTCAAAGCTTTTGAATATTGATTTACATGCCACTAAGACTCCTACAAGATATGCAGGGGGAAAAAATGTCAATGCAGCACTATTAACCCTTTACAGTCAGTACCCATGTTAATCTTTTTCCTACAGCACCTTCAATTGTTTCCAAATTAAATTGTCATCCAGCTGGATTGGGCAGAACTCTTTCATTTTCTTTTCTTTTCTTGGCTTGTCCTAAAAATAGTCTTGGTAGCATTGTCAAGGTAACATTGTGGCCATTGCCTTTACTTAATTGCAGTTTAGTTTATTGTCACGTGTACCGAGGTACAGTGAATAGCATTTGTCGTGTGCTATCCAGTCAGCAGAAAGGCAATACATGATTACAATCTATACATTTACGGTGTATAGATGCATAATAACGGAATAACGTTTAGTGCAAGGTAAAGTCAGCAAAGTCCGATAAAGGATAGTCCGAGGGTCTCCCACGAGGTAACATAGAAAATAGGTGCAGGAGGTGCTTCGAATAGGTAGATAGCAAAGATCATAGAGCGGAGCAAGATAGACCACTCCTGCAAAATCCAATGGACTGATGTGTAGTACGCAACGGAGCGTAACTTCCGCCATTTCAGTAAACCCGACCCAACTTCAGTTAAGCCTCTCACAGTACAATCAGGGTTGTGGGGGAACAGTTTGTGTTTACAATGTTTATGGTATCTTTGCTTGGACTCTATGTAATATTATGTTTATTATAATACACTTATAATACTATGTTTATAATATCTTTGCTTGGAGCCCTGCACACAGATTGCATATCCAGCCCCCCGATGCAACACTCACAGACTCTGCTACCAGAAGGCAGACTATTAAATCAATCCAGAGTTTAACACTGTCACTATACAGACTCTGCTAACCAGAAGACAAGTTATTGAGTCAGGGTGGAGTTTCAGTACACGGAACTCTGTGTAGCCGCACATTTTTATATCGTTCAAGAGATTACTCCCTTGAGCTGCTAAATGGACTACATGGTTAAGGGGAATGTCTTTATACGCATGCAAACTCGCTGTCAGAGACCTTCAGAGCTTCTTCACAGACAAGTCTTCAAAAACACAGCCTTTTGATGAATAAATTATTTATTGTTGATGAAATACAATAAGGTACATCCAAACTTCTTCCGACTCATTACTATAATCTTCATCAAACTCCAGATTATCACTTTAAACGTTAGAAAACTCCTCATGTCTCCGTTACATTTCGCATGGTCAAAGGGTAAAGCCCCTGTCCCAATTACATGTCCTTGGCACGCTAAATACGCGACCTCGTGGTCGCGTTGAGCCCTGACGGTCCCGTGAAGGTCGCACGCGATTTCATGCGCCCGCACAGCTGTCTGGAGCACATGACGTCATTTGAAGATGGACACAAAATGCAGGAGTAACTCAGCGGGACCGGCAGCATCTCTGGAGAGAAGCAATGGGTGGCGTTTCGTGTTGAGGCTCTTCTTCAGTCTGAAAGAAGGGTCTTAACCCGAAACATCACCCATTGCTTCTCTCCAGAGATGGTGCCGATCCCGCTGAGTTACTTCAGCATTTTGTGTCTATCTTCAATTTTCTTGGCCTGTTCTGGGAGTAGAAGTGGGGGAGGATCCAGACCGCAACTGCCGTGAGCCCCAGGCCGAGTTCGGCGATCGTTTGCCTGCTTCTGCTGCTGTTGGATGTGAGACGTTGCGTCGCGCCAGGGTCTTGGGTCTGTCCCACTTTGGCCGACAGTTCCACGACAGGCCGTTGGCGCACGAAGATTTTGTTCGCAACTGTCCCTGAATCTGGAGGTGTGCGTTTTCGCTCTTCTATACCTTTTGCCTGATGGGAGGGGGGAGAAGAGGGAGTGGCCAGGGTTCCACTCATCCTTGATTATGCTGCTGGCCTTGCCGAGGCAGTGTGAGATATAAATGGAGTAAATGGAAGGGAGGTTGGTTTGTGTGATGTTCTGGGCTGCGTCCACAATTAGCTGCATTATGATTACCATCAATTCCTAAACATTTACAATAGTTACTAAAAAGGCTGAAGAACAAAACCAATGTAAAACTAAAAAAGAATGACTGAAAGTCTGGTCTACTTTCATAATCCATGATGAATGCTTCCCCCAATGCACTTAATTCAGTTGCATCTGCTTTAGGTCAGGGCTCCTAATCTCCTTTCTAATTTGATTGTTAAGCTATTTGATTTTATATATTGTCTCCTCACATTAACCTGGACGTCACAGTTGCTGAATGACTTTGATGGTCCTTATTCTTTTCCCCACTTAATTATCCCACAGCACTTTAATCGAATTGTGTAGCACAACTTCTCCTGTGTTCAGCGGGACTGGACATTTCATAATTTATCCACCATTTTCCAACCATTAATTCCTGCACAAATCTCCCTTTAATAATAATGCATGAAGTAAAATAGACCAGTTTGTATCAGTATTAAAACATTACTAACATTATATATGACACACTTAAAGAATTTGTGCAATTCTTGATTAACCTGCTTTGCAGTCATTAAAATATTTAATGGAATGCAAGTTCCTTTTTTGTGGCAGCATCATTGTCGCTCTCTCACTCTCCTACACTTTTAAGTTTGACCTCTGAATCTTTATATTTAACCTTCAATCTTTGAGGATGATGGTTGCGCTTCTTCCATTTCTAGTCTGCACAGACCAGGTACACGCGAGTTAAATGGCAAAACGTGTACGGATATCAGAAACTGAGCCCTGAGCAGGAAACATTTAATTCTATATCAATTATCTGCCAAATTTCAATCCAAGCAAGTTGCATGAGTACCCAAATGAAGTTGGAGGGATTCTTCTTTTAATATGTGCATTGAGATTCAGATTCAGATTCAATTTTAATTGTCATTGTCAGTGTACAATACAGAGACAACGAAATGCATTTAGCATCTCCCTGGAAGAGCGACATAGCAAATGATTTGAATAAATAATAATAAGTGTCCGGGGGGGGGTGGTGATTGGCAGTCAGTCACCGAGGTACGTTGCTCAGTAGAGTGACAGCCGCCGGGAAGAAACTGTTCCTCGACCTGCTGGTTCGGCAACGGAGAGACCTGTAGTGCCTCCCGGATGGTAGGAGGGTAAACAGTCCATGGTTGGTGTGAGAGCAGTCTTTGGCGATGCTGAGCGCCCTCCGCAGACAACGCTTGCTTTGGACAGACTCAATGGAGGGGAGCGAGGAACCGGTGATGCGTTGGGCAATTTTCACCACCCTCTGCAATGCCTTCCGGTCGGAGACAGAGCAGTTGCCTTGCCATACCATACTGTGATGCAGTTGGTAAGGATGCTCTCGATGGTGCAGCGGTAGAAGTTCACCAGGATCTGAGGAGACAGGTGGACCTTCTTCAGTCTTGATGATATTGAGGTTCAATTTATGATGATATTGAGGTTCAATATCATCATAAATACTACACATAGAAACATAGAAAATAGTGCATGAGTAGGCCATTCGAGCCAGCAGTGCCATTCAATATGATCCCGGCTGATTATCCAAAATCATTACCCCGTTCCTGCTTCCCCTCCCCCATAACCCTTGATTCCGTTAGCCCTAGGAGGTATATCTAACTCTCTCTTGAATACATCCAGTGAATTGGCCTCCACTGCCTTCTGTGGCAGAGAATTCCACAGATTCACAACTCTGGGTGAAAACGTTTTTCCTAATTTCAGTCCTAAATGGCCTAGCCCTTATTCTTAAACGGACCTCTGGTTCTGGACTCCCCCAAAATCTGGAACATTTTTACTGCATCTAGCTTGCTCAATCCCTTGAGAATTTAATATGTATCTATAAGATCCCCTCTTATCCTTCCAAATTCCAATGAATATAAGCCCAGTTGATCCATTCTTTCATCATATGTCAGTCCCGCCATCCCGGAAATTAGCCTGGCGAACCTACGCTGCACACCCCCTACTTTCACTCTCAATTAAACATGGTGACCCATGCAGTCTGCACCATTTGCACATTATTGATCCAGCCTAATTATGCCCCATAAACTAGATCCTGTAGTTCTCCATCACATATCTTCAATGTATGGACCAAACAAAATAAACGATCTATTAGGATATTGATTAAAGAAAATATGGGAACATGTCACCGTATCTAGAACATTACAGCACAGGAACAGGCCCTTGGGCCCACAATGAATGTGCCAAGATAAACCAATCTTATCTTTGCACATGATCCATATCCTCCATTCCCTGCATATCCATGTGCTTCTCTGAGAGCCTCTTAAATGCCATTATGGTCTGATGGTCTACATCCCAGGGTACTTAAGGAAGTGGCTCTAGAAATTGTGGATGCATTGGTGATTATTTTCCAATGTTCTATATATTCAGGATCAGTTCCTGTGGATAGCTAATGTTATTCCCCTTTTATAAGAAAGGCGGGAGAGAGAAAACAGGGAATTATAGACCAGTTAGCCTGACATAAGTGGTGCGGAAGATGATAGAGTCCATTAGCACCATTAGCGACCTCGCACCACCCGGCATGGCTTTAATGGCCGCGGGACAATCGCCATCGCCAGCCGGGGGGCTTTGACTTTGACTCTGACATGGGGGGGGGGGGGGGGGGGGAGAGTGCAGTGGAGAGATAAGTTTTTTTGGCCTTCCATCACAGCGATGCGATGGATGTTTATGTAAATTATGTTGTGTTGTTGTGTGGGTCTATTTGGTTGTAATGTATGGCTGCAGAAACGGCATTTCGTTTGGACCTCAAGGAGTCCAAATGACAATTAAATTGAATCTTGAATCTTGAATCTTGAATTATAAAAGATGAAATAGTGGCACATTTGGATAGCAGTAACAGGATCGATCCGAGTCAGCATGGATTTATGAAGGGGAAATCATGCTTGACTAATCTTCTGGATTTTTTTGAGAATGTAACTAGGGAAATGGACAAGGCAGAGCCAGTGGATGTAGTGTACCTGGACTTTCAGAAATAATTTGGTAAGATCCCACATAGGAGTTCAGTGGGCAAAATTAGAGCACATAGTATTGGAGGTAGGGTGCTGACATGGATAGAAAATTGGTTGGCAGACAGGAAACAAACAGTATGGATTATCGGGTCCCTTTCAGAATGGCAGGCAGTAACTAGTGGGGTACCACAAGGCTCGGTGCTGGGACCGCAGCTATTTACAATGTACATCAATGATTTAGATGAAGGGATTCAAATGACATTAGCAAATTTGCAGATGACACAAAGCTGGGTGGCAGTGTGAACTGTGAGGGGGATGCTATGAGGATGCAGGGTGACTTGGACAGGTAGGTTGAGTGGGCAAATGCATGACAGGTGCAGTTTAATGTGGATAAATGTGAGGTTATCCACTTTGGTGGCAAAAACATCAAGGCAGATTATTATCTGAATGGTGTCAAGTTGGGAAAAGGGGAAATACAACGAGATCTGGGGGGTCCTTGTTCATCAGTCACTGAAAGTAAGCATGCAGGTACAGCAGGCAGTGAAGAAAGTGAATGGGATGTTGGCCTTCATAACAAGAAGAGTTGAGTATAGGAGCAAAGAGGTCCCTCAGCAGTTGTACAGGGCCCTGGTGAGACCACACCTGGAATATTGTGTGTAGTTTTGGTCTCCAAATTTGATGAAGGACATTCTTGCTATTGAGGTAGTGCAGCGTAGGTTCACCAGGTTAATTCCCAGGATGGCGGGGCTGTCATATGTTGATAGAATGGAGCAGCTGGGCTTGTATACTCTGGAATTTCGGATGAGAGGGTATCTTATTCAAACATATAGATTATTAAGTGTTTGGACACACTAGAGGCAGGAAACATGTTCCAGATGTTAGGAGAGTCCAGAACCAGGGGCCACAGTTTAAGATTAAAGGGTAAGCCATTTAGAACGGAGATGAGGAAAACTTTTTCACACAGAGGGTTGTGAATCTGTAGAATTCTCTGCCTCAGAAGGCAGTCAAGGCCAATTCTCTGGAAGTTTTTAAGAGGGAATTAGATAGAGCTCTTAAAAATAGTGGAGTTAGGGTATATAGGGATATTGTGGATGATCAGCCATGTTCAACGTGGAACAGGGTACAGATTGTGGATGATCAGCCATGATCACATTGAATGGCGGTGCTGGTTCGCAGGGCCAAATGGCCTTCTCCTACACCTATTGTCTATTGTCTGTCACTGTGAATGCGGTGCTGACTCGATGGGCCAAATGGCCCTACTCCTACAACTTGTGTCTATTGTCTATCATATCTGCCACCATCACCACCCCTGGCAGCGCGTTCCTGGCACATCTTTAAAACTTGCCCCTTCACTTGAAAGGTATGCCTGTTAGCCTTTGACATTTCCAACCTGGTGAGGAGATCTCGATTGCCTGCCTTATCTTTGCCTCTCATTTTATATCAAGCCTCCCCTCAACTTCCAGCATTCAAGAGAAAACAATCCCAATTTGTTCAACTACTCGCTAATCCAAGCAGCATTCTCGTAAATCTCTTCTGCACCCTCTGCAATCTGAACTGCACACATCACTCCTAATATGTTGTTGTTCTCTTTCTTTGTGCTCCGGTCTAGTTCATGCGCGTTAATCAAACATAAAGGTGAATGATGTTCTGCTTGAGTTCAGACTCATTTTCCAATCTCTCCTTAGTCACTCAATTCCTCTCGTACATCTACCACATATTCTACCATTAATTGCTAAATGTACCTGACATCTTGGTCATCCTAAAATACTGTCTAACGTGAGTGGATATGCCATCATTTGCCAAGTTCCCAGATCTTGGGATTCCTTGTCAACGACTCTCTACCTGTCTGTCCGTATTGGTGGAAATGTGTCACCCTCAATAACAATCAGCACGAGAGCACCTCAAGGCTGTGTGCTCAGCCTCCTGCTGTACTCACTATGCTCTATACTCTTGACTGCGTAGCAGACATAGTGCGAACTCCATCATCAAGTTCACCGACAACACCATTGTTGTGGGACAAATCACTGCTGGTGGCGAGTCAGAGTATAGAAGAGAGATCGACCGATTGACCAAATGGTGCCAGCACAATAACCTGACTCTCAACACCAGCAAAACCAAGGAACTGATTGTGGACTTTGGAAGGGGTAGGATAGGGACCCACAGTCCCGTTTATATCAACGGAATGGCGGAAAGGGTCAAGAACTTCAAATTCCTGGGCGTGCATATTTCCGGAGATCTTTCCTGGTCCCGGCACACTGATGCAATCATAAAGAAAGCACATCAGCGCCTCTACTTCCTGAGAAGACTCAATGGAGCGGAGTGAGGAACCGGTGATGCGTTGGGCAATTTTCACCAACCTCTGCAGTGCTTTCCAGTCAGAGACAGAGCAGTTGCCATACCATACTGTGATACAGTTGGTAAGGATGCTCTCGATGGTGCAGCGGTAGAAGTTCACCAGAATCTGAGGAGACAGATGGACCTTCTTTAGTCTCCTCAGGAAGAAGGCTGGCCAGTGTTGAGGTATTGTGGGTCCAAGAGAGGTCATCGGAGATGTTGACCCCCAGAAACCTGAAGCTGGAGTATATATATAGTCCTTTAAACATATATATATATAGTCCTTATTCATTAAACATTCTCATCAGTATGTTTAATGACTGCAAATTATATGTCTTTTAAGGTCCTAAGATCATAAGGGATAGTAGAATTAGGCCATTTGGCCCATCAAGGGCCCATTCGGTACATTAAAGCCCATTAAGTCTACTCTACCCAATATCCTTGCCCTTAATGGCCTTTATTGGTTCCTGGTGTTGTAATACCACAGTTTTAATATCCTTGCCCCTTGCTTCAAATCCATCTGTGTCCTTTCTATATGTAATCTCTTCCCACTGTACAATTCTCTGAGGCCCAAGAGACTGAGGCAAGTACTATCACAACATTTAGGAAACTTTTGGACAGGTACATGGATAGGACAATTTTAGAGGGATATGGGCCAAACACAGGCAGGTGGGAATAGAAACATAGAAACATAGAAAATAGGTGAAGGAGTAGGTCATTCGGCCCTTCGAGCCTGCACCGCCATTCAATATGATCATGGCTGAGAGTGTGGAAGGCAAATGTTGGTCGGTGTTGGGTCGAAGGGCTGTATGACTGACTTTAAGATGCTCCTTAAAGCAGGGGCGGAAAACCCGGGGGGGCCAGAGGGGACATGTCCCCCCCATGTTTTGAGAGGTGGGGGACATCCCCCCCAAGTTTTTGTGATCCCGATTTTAAAATCTCCGCTTTTAGCGCTGGATTGAGCCTCCGAAGCCTCGCCCATGTGTGGGAGTGTGCGCATGCGCGCGTGGCTGCCAAAATATTGTGTCCCCCGTCCGCTCCATGTTTTGATAGTGAGTTCCGCTCTTGCCTTAAAGTGAACTCTTTTGATCAAGCATAATGTAATTTGTTTTATTATTGCGCCCTACATCAATATTTCTATGCTGCATTGATGTAGTGTTCCTCAGGAACTTCTATGACAGAGGAATTAGTGAGGATTCATAATATCACCACTACCTTTTGTTTAATGCTTAGATTAAGAATGTTGGTTGACTAACCAAAGCCCTCCTAAACCTTGGAAACGTTGTGCAGAACAATGAGGCAGAAGATGAGAAACAAAAAATGAGTGACTCATTAGATTCTTAACATTTTTGACGAATAAAGCCACCCTTTTCTGGCTTTCTGAAAACGTATCCAGCTCTGAATTTTAATGTATTAGAATTCTTTATTTGCTTTTGATTATCAGCTTATAGACAGCTGTCTGCTTTTTAGATTTAACTTCCGTAATATTTAGGATTCATATCAAACCACATTTGTTTGATTTTTTTTCCCTCCACTATCTGCACTCGGCTTATTTTTGCCACCAACCTTATTCAGTCCATTTAGTTTTAATTCATTTGTTATTTTGCTTAAAAAAAATCCAGTGTTATTAACATTCAATATCGGGTCAGTCTCCTATTTGAAATCATGGGTCATTTTTCCTTCACCTACTTATTTAAATATTGCTGCAGAAGTTTCTTTAATGTGGCCCATTGATTCAGTGTTGCAAAATCTCAACTGCACAACTCAATTCTTTCCTACAGACGATTAAATGAGAAGAGAATGTAAGTAAGTCATTTTTATTTATATAGCACGTTTTGTCAACTCGCATTGACACCAAAGTGCTTTACATAAAATAGATAATAAGTTTCCATACAAACCGTAGAAAAAGGTTAGAAAAAAAATAAAAAATGGACACAACACATTATAGAGTTCAACACAAACGTCCCCCCACAGCAGAATCAAAAATTTCCACTGTGGGGAAAGGCACCAGAAAGTTAAGTCCTCTTCCTCTGTGAAACACTTACTCTCACCCAGTCCCATCTACCTGCACTCAGACCATAACGCTCCATTCCTTTCCTGTCCATATACCTATCCAATTTATTTTCAAATGATAAAATCGAACATGCCTCCACCACTTCCACTGGAAGCTCATTCCACACAGCTACCACTCTCTGAGTAAAGAAGTTCCCCCTCATGTTACCCCTAAACATTTGTCCCTTAATTCTCAAATTTGTCCTCTTGTTTGAATCTTCCCTACTCTCAAAGGAAAAAGCTTACCCACCTCAACTCTGTCTATCCCTCTCATAATTTTAAAGACCTCTATCAAGTCCACCCTTAACCTTCTGTGCTCCAAAGAATAAAGACCTAACTTGTTCAACCTTTCTCTGTAACTTAGGTGCTAAAACCCAGGCAACATTCTAGTAAATCTCTGCTGTACGCCCTCTATTTTGTTAACATCTTTCCTATAATTTGGCGACCAAAATTGTACACCATACACCAGAATTGGCCTCACCAATCCCTTGTACAATTTTAACATTACATCCCAACTTCTATACTGAATGCTCTGATTTATAAAGGCCAGCACACCAAAAGCTTTCTTTACCACCCTATCTACATGAGATTCCGCCTTCAGGGAACTATGCACAGTTATTCCTAGATCCCTCTGTTCAACTACATTCCTCAATTCGCTACAATTTACCATGTACGTCCTATTTTGAGTTGTCCTGCCAAGATGTAGCACCTCACACTTATCAACATTAAACTCCATCTGCCATCTTTCAGCCCACTCTTCCAAATGGCCTAAATCTCTCTGTAGACTTTGAAAATCTACTTCATTATCCACAACACCACCTATCTTAGTATCATCTGCATACCTACTAATCCAATTTACCACACCATCATCCAGATCATTGATGTATATGACAAACAACAGTGGACCCAACACAGATCCCTGAGGCACTCCACTAGTCACTGACCTCCAACCTGACAAACAGTTATCCACCATTAATCTCTGGTATCTCCCATTCAGCCACTGTTGAATCCATCTTGCTACTCCACCATTAATACCCAACAATTGAACCTTCTTAACCAACCTTCCATGTGGAACCTTGTCAAAGGCCTTACTGGTCCATATAGACAACATCCACCGCTTTACCCTCACAATTGCCCTAGTAACCTCTTCAAAAAATTCAAGAAGATTAGTCAAACATGACCTTCCAGGCACAAATCCATGTTGACTGTTCCTAATCAGACCCTGTTTACCCAGATGATTATATATATTATCTCTAAATATCCCTTCCATTAATTTGCCCACCACTGAAGTCAAACTAACAGGTCTATAATTGCTAGGTTTACTCTTAGAACCCTTTATAAACAATGGAACAACATGCACAGTACGCCAATCCTCCAGCACCATTCCCGTTTCTAATGACATTTGAAATATTTCTGTCATAGCCCCGGCTATTTCTACACTAACTTCCCTCAATGTCCTAGGGAATATCCTGTCAGGACCTGGAGACTTATCCACTTTTATATTTTTCAAAAGTGTCAGTACTTCCTCTTCTTTGATCCTCATCGTTTCCATGGCTACCCTACTTGTTTCCCTTAACTCACATAATTCAATATCCTTCTCCTTGGTGAATACCGAAGAAAATAAATTGCTCAATATCTCCCCCATCTCTTTTGGCTCTGCAGATAGCTGTCCACTCTGACTCTCTAATGGACCAATTTTATCCCTCGTTATCCTTTTGCTATTAATATAGCTGTAGAAACCTCATATCTTCTTTTAGCTTTTCTAATTTCTTTCTTATTCTTTTTACATTCTTTATACTCCTCAAGCGCCTCATTTACTCCATGCTGCCTATAATTATTGTAGATCTTTCTCTTTTTCCGAACCCGGTGTCCAATTTCCCTTGAAAACCATGGCTCTTTCCAATTTATACTATTTCCTTTCAACCGAACAGGGACATAAAGATTCTGTACTCTTAAAATGTCATTTTTAAATGTCCTCCATTTCTCCTCCACAGCCTTCCCATCAAACAAAATGTCCCAATTCACTCCTTTTAAATCCTTTCGCATCTCCTCAAAGTTAGCCTTTCTCCAATCAAAAATCTCAACCCTTGGTCCAGTTCAGACATTCTCCATAATTATATTGAAACTAATGGTATTGTGATCGCTGGACCCGAAGTGCTCCCCAACACATACCTCCGCCACCTGACCTGTCTCATTTCCTAACAGGAGGTCCAGCACTGCCCCTTCTCGTGTAGGTACCTCTATGTATTGCTGCAAAAAAACTATCCTGCACACACTTTACAACCTCTAAACACCAGGGCTTGAGACATAATCAGTGATTGGATATCCTGGGTTGCTTGTCCATGGATAAAGGAGGCTGAGGGCTGACCTCAGATAGTCACCATGTTTTCCCTCGGGGCAAGGGATTCTGAAACTAGTGGGCATATGTTTATGGTGAGAGTGGAAGGATTACAGGGGATCTGAGGGGTAGGGTTTTCATATAGGGAGTGCTAGGTATATGGAAAGAGCTACTAAAAGCGGCGGTAGAGGCAAGTACAACGACAAGTACAATGACAACGACAAAGAGACATTGGACAGGTACATGGATAAAAGATTTGTAAAGATATGGCAAACACAGGCAAATGTGATTAGAGTAGAAGGACATCTTTGTTGGTATGGTTAATTTGGGCCGTGAGGGCCTATTTCAGCGCTGTATAACACTATGAATCTACAATATGTAAGTACAAAATGCAAATTGTGACTGATCCAAGCTGTATGTTATATTAACAAAAATTACTAGGGACCTTTAAGTCCCATTAGAGTCTGAGATTTGGACTGAGAATGGGACTGCTGCAATACACAGTTTGTTTATTAGCCAAGATAATACATATTAGCCATATATTATTCTTTGCATTATACTGGGCAAACAAAAATATGCTGAAACAATATGTTTTGGAGATTCCTGCTATTCTACTAGCCTCTCCATTCTTCAACTGAACCATCCTGCAGATCTGATTTAGTGAGGAATTAAATATTTATTATCTACATTACACAGTCATAAATCAGATGTGAGCATGCAAATGTGTATGTGATGTCTTTACTAAAGACAAAGAACATGAGCTTCAAATAAAGAAACCTCTTTAAATGATTTAGCTGAAGCTCATTATGAGAAGCCCCAACTTTTTACATTCAGGTTGCATATATATTGGTTTATTATTGTCATTTGTACTGAGGTAAAGTGAAAAACTTTGCAGACTATCCATGAAAATCCATGTCGTAAATGAGTATATCAAGAAAGTGCAAAAGAGAAAAAAGAACAGTGTGGAATATAGTATGGTAGGGGAGAGGGCAGAAGAGAGAGTTATTGGGTTGTGAGAAATCCTTGATAATGTAAAAAGCTGTAGCAAGTGAGAATTTCATTGTTCCTGAAGCAAATGACAAATTAAAACATCTTACCTCTTGACCCTCTTCTGTTGGCTGAAATATAGATGGAGTCTATGTAAGATGGGGAATGGGAGACTGGTTTGTGTAATGTTCTGGGTTACATTCAGAACTCTCTGCAATTTCTTGCAGCCTTGGGCAGTGCAGTTGCCATACCAAGTAGTGATGTATCTTGATAGGAATTGGTACATTTGCAGAAATCGGTAAGAGTTGTTTGGTTCACACCGATTATAGTTTAGAGATACAGCGTGGCAACAGGCCCTTCGGCCCACCGAGTCCATGCCGACCGGTGATCCCCATACACTAGAACTATCCTATATGCTAGGGACAATTTTCAATCTTTACCAAAGTCAATTGAACTGCAACCCTGTACATTTTTGAAGTGTGTGAGGAAACCAGAGCACCCAGGGAAAACCAACCTGGTCAAGGGGAGAACTTATAAACTTCGTACAGACAGGATCAAACCCGGATCTCTGGCGCTGTAAGGCAGCAACTTTATAGCTGCAGCACTGTGCTGCCCCTAGACTTTGTTTGACTTCTGAGGAAGTAAAGAAATTGGTGCATTTTCTTGACCATGGGATTGGACCAGCTTGTTGGTAATTTTCACACCAAGGAACTTAAAACTCTTGACCACTGCCACTTCTGCAACGTTGATACAGATCAAGGCAAATAATCCACCCCACTTCCTGAAGTCAATGACTAGCTTAATAGTTTGGACGTTTGCCAAGAGTATGCCAGGAGAGGGGACTTGAGTCAATTTTCTCAAGAGATTGAAAACACTGATTCAAAAGGCATGTGTGCTGATCTTAAAGGAGGATGGAAATTGATAATTCGCTTCTAAATCACCCAATCTAAGATATGTATAAGAAAATGTTGATACTCTCTATCATTCCCAGTTACCTCTCATCTCCTCATAAGGGACTGGACTGATACTGATCTTGGTGAGACCACAAGTAGCAGTTTTGGTCTCCAAATCTTCCTTGCTGCCATAGACTCAGTGTGTGTCACCAGACTAATACTGGGATGTCAGGACTGTCTTATGAAGAAAGACTGGATAGACTTGGTTTATACTCTCTAGAATTTAGGAGATTGAGAGGGGATCTTATAGAAACTTACAAAATTCTTAGGGGTTGGACAGGCTAGTTGCAGGAAGATTGTTCCCGATGTTGGGGAAGTCCAGGACAAGGGGTCACAGCTTAAGGATAAGGGGGAAATCCTTTAAAACCGAGATGAGAAGAACTTTTTTCTGAAATTTGGAATGAAGAGCTTGTGCTTATTGGCTATATTTTTCTTGGCTACTTACGGGATACTGAGTTGGATTCAGCCATGTAAATGGCGGTGCAGGCTCGAAGGGCATGGCCTAGTTCTATGTTTCTATGTTTCTATACAAGTAGCAAGCAGGCTTCCTTGCTCCTAACTCAGGTGTGTGGGCGATACGGACCAAGATTCAGCTCTCTGCCTCCCGATCTGCTCATTATTTTCAATAAGCTCCAGAGACGGAAGGAGAACTATCTTTGGTTTAGAGCTTCTGAAATTTATGAAGAGCTTGTGCTTAGGCTTTTTCTTTACTTATGGCTTTAATGTAGTTGTGGCAGAGTTATGTTGCATAACTGCAGTGCTACCCCATGACGCTCCAATTCCAATCATAATTCCAAACTGGCCCCTGGAACGGTGTGAGAATTGCCTTTGTTTATCAGCCTTGCTGCAGCTAATTACAGAGCATAACATCCCTTGAAAATCTGCACTAATATTATTGTAATTGTAGTTGTAATTGTAATTAATTATTAGCCAAGTTTGTAAAAATATACAAGGATTTTGATTTGCCATACAATCATACCAAAAAAGCAACAAGCAAAGGGTGATGGCGGAAGTTTGCTTCTCAGAATGGAGGCCTGTGACGAATGGCAAGCCTCAGGGTTCAGTGCTGAGCTTGTTACTGTTTGTCATCCACATCAATGATTTGGATGAGAACATACAGGGCAAGATTAGCAAGTTTGCTGATTTGACAAAAGTTAGTGGTTTTGCAGATAGTGAAGATGGTTGTGAACGATTGCAGCAGGATCTGGATCGATTGGCCAGGTGGGCGGAGGAATGATTGATGGAATTTAACACAGAGAAGTATGAAGTGTTACATTTTGGGACGTCGAACAAGGGCAGGACCTACACAGTAAATGGTAGGCCCCTGGGTAATGTTGTAGAGCAGAAGGATCTAGGAGTACAAGTGCATGGTTCCATGAAGGTTGAGTCGCAAGTAGATAAAGTGGTCAAAAATGCTTTTGGCACTTTGGCCTTCATCAGTAAGAGTATTGAGTATAGAAGTTGGGAGGACATGTTGCAGTTGCATAAGACATTGGTGAGACCACATTTAGAGTATTGTGTTCAGTTCTGGGCACCATGTTATAGGAAAGATATTGTCAAGCTTGTAAGGGTTCAGAAAAGATTTATGAGAATGTTGCCGGGACTTGAGGGTGTGAGCTATAGGAAGAGGTTGAGTAGACTGGGTCTCTATTCCATGGAGCGCAGGAGGATGAGGGGAGATCTTATAGAGGTGTACAAAATCATGAGAGGAATAGATCGGGTAGATGCACAGAGTCTTTTGCCCAGAGTACGGGAATCGAGGACCAGAGGACATAGATTCAAGGTGAAGGGGAAAAGATTTATTAGGAATCTGCGGGGTATCTTTTTCACACAGAGGGTGGTGCGTGAATGGAACAAACTGCCAGAGGTGGTAGTTACGGCTGGGACTATCCCATTGTTTAAGAAACAGTTGGACAGGTACATGGATAAGGTTTAGAGGGTTATGGACCAAACACAGGCAGGTGGGACCAGGGTAGATGAGAACATTGTTGGCTGGTGTGGGCGAGTTGGGCCGAAGGGTCTGTTTCAACAGTGTATTACTCTGACACACAACTACATAAAAAAATAACATAAACAACCACTACAGCACACTGAGATGGAAGGCAATAATGTATTATCTTCTTCCCTCCTTTTCTCCCGCCTCGGGGCGATCGAAGCTCCCATGATTCGGGGCGGGTCGTAGCTCCCGTGGTAGGAGCTCCCAAAGCTGGTCCGCCAGGGACCGCAAGCTCCATGATATTAAAGTCCGCAGGCTCCTGCAGTTGGAGCTCCTGAGGTTGATCCCCAGCAAAGGGACCACCAGCTCCACGACATTAAGTCTGCAGGCTCCCCCGGTTGGTGCTCCCAAAGTCAATCCCCAGCAAGAGGCCGCCAGCTACATGATGTTAGGCTGCAGTGCGGATGGAGATACGATATGGAAAAACCGCATCTCTGTTGAGGAAAGAGATTAAAAAAGTTTCTACCACCCCTTCCCACCATCCCCACATAACACAAAACTAAAGATACACTAAAACATACGTTCAACAACAGACTAAAACAACTAAAGAAGAAAAGGATGAGACAGACCGTTGGCGAGACACCATCGTACGGCGCCACCTGTCATAACTTTCTGGTAGCAAAATGCTTCGAACTGCTTCTGATGGTACTTGATACCAAGCCATGTTTTGGGACATTGAACCAAAATCGTGGACAAGAAGGACATTTTGAAAGAATGATTTAAAAATGAAAGATAGGCAGAGCAGCAGAAAGGTTTGGGGAATAAATACCGGAATACAGGGTCCCAGAATCAAGGGCACACAGTGAAGAACACACCTGGCCAAGTTTGTGGTCCCTGTCTGTTTCAAATGATCCATCATTGTACCTGTACCAAAGAATGCCTCTCCAGCTTGTTTGAATGACCACGGAAAGGTGGACCTCACCTCAGTAGTCATGAAATGCTTCGAGAGGATGGTCAAGAAACCACATCTGCGCCTTCCTCCCTCGCAACATGAACCCGCTACAGATCCACAGACGATGCGGTCTCCCAGGTTCTGCACACACCTGACAGCCAGAAGGGGGGCTATTTGAGGATGCTGTTCATTGACTACAGTTCAGCGTTCAACACAACAGTCCCCACCAGACTTGCTGAGAAGCTGCTGGAACTGGGACTTAACAACCCCCTGTGTGCCAGGGTCCTGGACTTTCACACCACCAGGCCCCAGGTAGTCAAGATGGGAGGAAATCCATCAAAGGCCCTCACCCTGAGCACTGGAACCCCCCCCAGGGTTGCGTCCTCAGCCCCCTACTGTACTCCCTGTACACACATGACTGTGTGGCTAAGTTCAGCTCCAACTCAACAATCAAGTTTGCTAATGACACTGTGGTGGTGGTGGGCCTGATCACCGAAACTAATAAAGAGGTGGCTTATCTGGCACTCCGGTGCCAGGACAACAGCCTCCTCTTGAATGTGAAAAAAACTAAGGAGCTGATCGTGGACTTTAGGAGGGCACAAAATCTGAGAACGTACACACCACTAAAGATAAATGGGGATGCTGTGGATAGGGTGAGCTGCTTTAAATACCTGGGAGTCCACATCACTGAGAATATGACATGGACATCACACGCTGCCGCACTGGTGAGTAAGGCAAGGCAGCGCCTTTACCACCTCAGGCAGCTGAGGAAATTCAGAGTCTGTCTGAGGATCCTCCAGTGCTTCTACTCAGCGGCTGTAGAAAGCATCTTGTCCGGAAACATCACAATCTGGTTTGGGAATTGCTCTGCCAAGGACAAGAAGGCTCTGCAGAGAGTAGTGCGTTCGACCGAACGCACTATGGGAACTTCACTCGCCCCTCTACAGGAACTATATTCAGAAGGTGCAGATCTAGAGTCAGCAACATCACGGGGGACCCCTTCCACCCCAGCAATGGACCGTTCCAGCTGCTACGGTCAGGCAAACGCCTCCACTGTCATGCTGTGAAAACAGAAAGGATGAGACGGAGTTTCTTCCCAGAGGCCATTAGGACTGTAAACTCTTATCTCACCAGGGACTAACTTATTGTATCAAACTAATGTTGAGTTGTGTCTTTTAAAAATTGCTGGGGGCTTTTTTCTCACTAATATGCAATTACTGATTCTGTTCTATTCTGTTTTGTAGTTTTTTGCACATTCCGCAGGCATTGCCACTTTTCATTTCGCTGCACATCTCGTAGGCGTATGTGACAAATAAACTTGACTTGGTGCAGCTGGTGGAGCTCCTGTCAAAATGCACCAGATTCTGACCTTTGCCTGCTGTCTGTGTGGAGTTTGCATGTAGTCTCTGTGAGCATGTGTTCTGTCTCTGGGTGCTCCGGCTCCCTGCCACATCCCAAAGACGTACGGGTTGATAGGTTAATTAGCCGCTGAATATTGTCCAAGTGCGTGGGTGAAAGGATGAGAAAGTGGGGTAATGTTGAACCAGTGTGAATGGGATATCAAAGGTCGGCATGGGCTCAGTGGGCCTGAGGGCTTGTTTCCGTGCTGTATCTTTCAACAATTCAAAGAGCATTGCTGTGACTGTCGAAGCAATTAATTTTAAGCATGCTTAAAGAGTCCAAAATTAGATGTGCTTTGACAAATCGAAGATTTTGTTCAGTTGCCATGGTGATGCAAAGGGGAGTTTGAAAAGAAAAAACAAGAAGTTCAAAAATAAGACAGTGTTTTACTGGAGCTGGTACAGGTCACTGTGCCCGAGGTGTTGATGAAAGGAACTTGATGCATGTTAAGAAATAGTTAGCATGCTGCACAAAAGGGACCATTTTTCCAAATTTATGAGTCATAACACTCCTATATGTTCTCCACCGCCCAGTGGTGCAGCTGGTGGAGGTGCTGCCTCGCAGAGCAAGATACCCGGGTTCAATCCTGACATAAAAACATAGAAAATATGTGCAGGAGTAGGCCATTCGGCCCTTCGAGCCAGCAACGGCATTCCTTATGACGATGGCTGATCATCCAAAATCAGTTCCCCATTCCTGCTTTTTCCCCATATTCCTTGATTCTGTTAGCCCTAAGAGCTAAATCTAACTCTGACATCAGGTGCTGTCTGTGTGGAATTTGCACGTTCTCCCTGTAAGCGCGTGGACTTCCTCTGGATGATCCGGTTTCCTTCCACATCCCCAAAACGTGAGAGTTTGTAGGTTAACTGGCCGTTGTAAAATTGCCCCAAGTGTGTTATGAGTCGCTGAGAAAGTGAGATTACATAGAATTAATGTTAATAGGCGATAAGTGGTTGGATGGACACAGTGTGCTGAATGGCCTGTTTCTATGCTGTATCTCTAAACTAAACTTAACTTTCAGTCTTTATGCATTAGAATTATGCCCATTGAATATCATTTTGAAGGTCGCCACATCTTCTGTAAAAACAAGGTCTATATTCTGACACTTACTAAACGAACAAATTATTTCTTATTTCCCAGTGGGATGTACTTGAACTTTCATATTTATTATCCCTAGATCTGGATTTAATGATGTGCACAATCAGTCTCTCCATGTCTCCGATATTCAAAGTTTTCAGAACCCTATTGGCTTGTGTTTTAATTGTTAGATTGAGCAAGGGCGAGGGAATGGAATGAGCACTTGAGAATATTAAAGATCTGGCGACTAGATTACCCCTTTGGGAAAGATCGGCAACGTTTTCACTCCTTAAAGGTGTCAAAAACACAGTTGTTTGTACACAGCATAGTGAGATTCAACCACTTCAGCAGACAACAATTCAATTAAGATTGGAGATACAGTGCGCAAACAAGCCCTTTGGCCCACCGAGTCCGTACTGACCAGTAATCCCTGCACATTAACATTATCCTAAACACACTAGGGACAGTTTTACATTTATACCAACTTACAAACCTGTATGTGTTTGGGGTCATAGAGTCATAGATTAATACAGTGTGGAAACAGGCCCTTTGGCCCAACTTGCCCACACCAGCCAGCAATGTCCCAGCTATACTAGTCCCACTTGCCAGTGTTTGGTCCATATCACTCCAAACCTTTTCTATCCATGTACCTGTCCCACAGTTTCTTGAATGATAGGATAGTCCCAGCCTCAACTACCTCCTCTGGCAGCTTGTTTCATACACCCACCAACTTTTGTGTGAAAAAGTTATCCCTCGGATTCCTATTAAATCTATTCTCCTCTACCTTGAACCTATGTCCTCTGGTCCTCGATTCCCCAACTCTGGGCAAAAGACTCTGTGCATCTACCCAATCTATTCCTCTCATGATTTTGTACACCTCTTTAAGATCTCCCCTCATCCTCCTGCGTTCCATTGAGAGATCCAGCCTACTCAACCTCTCCCTATAGCTCACACCATCTAGTCCTGGCAACATCCGTGTAAATCTTTTCTGAACCCTTTCAAGCTTGACAGTATATTTCCTATAACATGGTGTCCAGAACTGAACACAATATTCTAAATGCGGTCTCACCAACGTCTTACACAACTGCAACATGACCTCACAACTTCTATACTCAATACTCTGATTGATGCAGGCCAAAGTGCCAAAAGCCTTGTTGACCACCTTATCTACCTGTGACTTGACCTTCAAGGAAACATGAACCCTCTGCTCTACAACACTAGCCAGAGGCCTACCATTTACAGTGGAGGTCCTGTCCTTGTTCGATGTCCCAAAATGCAACATCTGTATTAAATTTCATCAACCATGCCTCTGCCCACATGTCCAATCGATCCAGATCCTTCTGTAATTGTTCACAACCATCTTCACTATCTGCAAAACCACCCACTTTTGTATCATCAGCAAACTTGCTAATCTTGCCCTGTATGTTCTCATCCAAATCATTGATGTAGCTGAAAAACAGTAACGGGCCCAGCACCAAACCCTGTGGCACTCCACTAGTCATAAGCCTCCAGGCTGAGAAGCAATCTTTCACTATCACCCTCTGCTTCCTTCCATGGAGCCAATATGCTATCCATTCAGCTATCTCTCCTTAGATCCCTTCCAGAGCAGCCTACCATGCAGAACCTTGTCGGCACTGAAATCCATGTACCCAACATCTACTGCTCTACCCTCATCAATCTTTTTGGTCACGTCTTCAAAAAAATCAATCAGATTTGTGAGACACGACCTCCCACGTATAAAACCATGCTGACTTTCCCTAATCAGCGCTTGCCCTTCCAAATGCCTGTATATCCTATCCCTCAGAATACTCTCCAATAACTTACCAACTACAGATGTTAACCTCACCGGCCTATTGCCCTTCTTGAAAAGAGGCACAACATTTGCCACCCTCCAGTCTTCCGGCACCTCTCCTGTATTTAAGGACGACTCGTAAATTTCAACCAGGGCTTCCACAATTTCCTCTCTAGTTTCCCTCAATGTCTTTGGATATGTCATATCAGGCCCTGGAGATTTGCCTATCTTCAAGCACGACAGTTAGTACCTTCAGTACTTCTTCGACAGATAAGGGGCTGTCCCACTGCGGCGACCAAATTCGCGAGTTTAGAAGAGTTTATGAGAGTTTGAAAAAAATGTCATGTTATAGACCTCCTTTGACTATGAAGAAGACCTCCTTCAACCTCCTTCGACTATGTTGAAGACTAGCTTTGACTAGCTTTGGGAAAATTGGACTGAATAGTGGAGAGTGAAGACGACCTCCTTCAATCTCCTTCGACCTCCTTTCGACTATGTCGAAGACTATCTACAACTACCTTTGATTACGTTCGACTACCCTCAATTACCAACGTATAACATGTCGACCTAGTACGACCTACTTCGGCTAAACCTACAAGTTAAAAAAATATTGATTTTTTTTCCATGGCGACCTTTTTTTACCAGCGGGCATTTTTCAACATGTTGAATAATACGCCGTGACCTAGCTGAGGCCTCGAGTACCCGGGGTCTACCCTCGAGCATGAAGGAGAGATACAAAGACCTCCTAGGACCTCGGGTCGACCATGCTGCGAGTACGAGTCAAGGGCAAACTCCTTCAGGGCTGCAATTGATCCCAGCTGCCTATAGCCGTTCCCATGCATCCTTCTTTTTTTTGACTAAGGTCTCAATTTCCTTTGTCAGCCAAGCTTCCTTGCATTTGCCTGCTTTGCCCTTCACTCCTGAGCTTTCTTCAGTACACTTTTAAAAACATCCCACTTGGCCGATGTTCCTTTCCCCTCAAATAACCTGCTCCAGTCAACTTGAGCTTGACCTTCTCTCGTACCCTCAAAGTTGGCCTTATCCCAGTTGACCATTTTAATGTGGACCCTCTCCGTCCTTATACATTACGAACTGTGGTCACTGGTCCCAAAAGGCTTCTCCACATACACTTCATTAACTTGCCCATCCCAATTTCCCAATACTAGATCCAGCGTTGCCCTCTCACGTGTGGTGGCCTCCACATACTGCTTAAGAAAAATCTCCAGACACTTTTGAGGAATTGCATCCCATCTAAACCCTTCATGTAATAATTTTCCCAGTTGTTATTGGGAAAGTTAAAATCCCCAACTACAACAACCTTATTTGACCTGCAGCTGTCTGCAATCTCCCGGTACATTTGCTCTTCTAATTCCCATTGACTAATAGGGGGTCTGTAGTACACCCCAACAAGGTGATCATCCCTTTCTTGTTCCTCAGCTCCACCCATACGCAGTAGCCTCACTAAACAAACCATCCATAATGTCACCTCTGAACACAGCCGTGATGCCGTCCTTAACCAACAATGCAATCCCCCCCACTCCTCTTTTTTCCTCGTCTCTCCTGAACCTCCTGTACCCCAGAACATTGAGCTGCCAGTCCAGCCCCTCCCTTAACCAGGTTTCAGTCATGGCTACAACGTCCCAGTCGTTCGTGCCTATCCATGCCCTACATTCATCTGCCTTACCCGTCAGGTCCCTTGCATTAAAATACATACAGTTGAAACCAACCCTCCTTTCTCGCTCTCCGCCTTTCACCTGCCTATCCTGTCCACTAACCTTTCCCACACCACCGTCCATACCAACTTAACCATATAACCATATAACAATTACAGCACAGAAACAGGCCCACTTGGCCCTTCTAGTCCATGCCGAACACTTATTCTCCCCTAGTCCCATCTACCTGCACTCAGACCATAACCCCCCATTCCTCTCCCGTCCATATACCTATCCAATTTATTTTTAAATGATAAAATCGAACCTGCCTCCACCACTTCCACTGGAAGCTCATTCCACACAGCTACCACTCTCTGAGTAAAGAAGTTCCCCCTAAATTTCTGTCCCTTAATTCTCAGGCCATGTCCTCTCAATGGGAAAAGCTTATCCACGTCAACTCTGTCTATCCCTCTCATCATTTTAAAGACCTCTATCAAGTCCTTCCTTAACCTTCTGCGCTCCAAAGAATAAAGACCTAACTTGTTCAACCTTTCTCTGTAACTTAGTTGCTGAAACCCAGCCAACATTCTAGTAAATCTCCTGTGTACTCTCGCTATTTTGTTGACATCCTTCCTATAATTAGGCGACCAAAATTGTACACCATACTCCAAAATTGGCCTCACCAATGCCTTGTACAATTTTAACATTACATCTCAACTTCTATACTCAATGCTCTTCTAACCTCTCACGTGCCTCTGTCATGCACAAGATCCCAGTCCCCTGCCAATCTAGTTTAAACCCTCCCATGTAGCATTAGTAAACCTTCCCGCTAGGATGTCACATGCTTCCATGGCAAGGCAATCAGCATAATCAAAGATGAGTTGCACCCTGGCCACTCCCTCTTCTCCCCTCTCCCATCGGGCAAAAGGTAAAGAAGTATTCAAACGCACACCTCCAGATTCAAGGACAGTTTCTTCCCAGCTGTTATCTGACAATCAAACCTACCACAACTTGAGAGCAGTCCTGAACTACAATCTACCTCCTTGGAGACCCTTGGACTATCTTTGAATGGACTTTACTGGCTAAATATTATTCATGTTATTGCCTTCATCATGTGTCTATACACTGTGAATGGCTCGATTGTAATCATATATTGTCTTTCCGCTGACTGGTTAGCAAACAACAAAAGCTTTCCACTGTACCTTGGTACACATGACAATAAATTAAACTAATTATGTGGTAGAAAGAAGGAACTGCAGATGCTGCTTCACAACTCCTGACACAAATGTTGGAGTAACTCAGCAGGTCAGGTACATGGATAGGTGATGTTTTGGATCAGGGAACCTTCTTCAGATTATGTGGCATTTATTCGACTTGTTTAGAAATGTAAACAAAACACTGCTGTGGAAATGGAAACAGTTAATGTGTCACATCAAAGAAAAATATTTTAAAAAACTGCTGCTTAATTTTGTTTGAATTGATTTTGCTTATTTTATATCTCTGTCTAGGTGACAAATAGCAATTGCCTTTTTGTTGGCTTTCAGTGATATACATAAGAGCAAGAAAAAAGCAAATGACATGAGTACCAATGAGATATTAATTATATTGATAATGTAATTTCTATTTGGGGCTGCATTATGTAGGGTAGAGTGTGGTATAACTTTGACTGCTGGAATATTGGACTGAAGATTAGTATGTGTGCAGACAAAAGTTCTGGAGAAACTCAGCGGGTGCGGCAGCATCTATGGAGCATAGGAAATAGGCAACGTTTCGGGCCGAAACCCTTCTTCAGACATTATTAGTATGTGTGCTGCTAGAATGTCCATTTTCCTTATCTATATGATTATCTACCTTGGTCAACCAGCTCATTACTCATTTCATTTAGCCAACTGTATTGATTGCTTGTTGCATAAAGTCGTTAACTTTTTTTAATCACTTTGCTGTAATGGCCTAATTTCTCAACCAAAATGTCGATAAACTTTCAAGTATTTGTTAATTATTCTATCGTCATGTCCTGTCAGCATCTATCACCGTGGTTATGATAAATAGTTTTATCATCTGGTTCTCCCACCTTGATTTTCCATTTTGTCTTCTTGTGCCTAGTTTTGCACTGCAGCTGCCTTATCTCTCCTTCCAGACTTAATCTACATGATCCTGTTACTCAATTCTATTCCGCTTTGTGAACTACTTCTACAGATTAGTTCTACTATCTTATTGCCTATTAGTGCTGAGGATTAGTTCTTGCTGTTCTGCATTGTTTACCAATTCATCCAGTTTTAATCACCTTTAAGGTCAATAGACTCATTTGTTGTCTCATTCTTCATATCCAGTTGCCTTTTGTGAACTGACTTATAAAGTCCTGGAATCATATGGCATGTCATGTCCATGCTGCAGTGCCGCCAGGATAACGGGCCTTTATGGCGAAGTTAAGAACTCTGCACTTATAACAACTTGAAAATGGTACCAAAATCTGGTAGCTCTTGTGTACTGTCTCAGCGTACTATTCATATATACTGGTACTTAATCTTAATAAGATTGTGCTTATGTATAGTAATTTTTTAACTGAACTGTAAGCAAAAAAGAATTTCACTGTAGTTCGTTACATGTGACAATAAAGTACCATTGAACCATTGGTGACCTTTTTACCAAGCTACTCTAATCCCATTTGCCTGCATTAGGACATCTTTCTTTGCCTTGCCTATCTAAGTGTCCAAAGAAGGGGCCAACCTGAAACATCAACTATCCATGTCCTCTAGAGATGCAGCCTGACCCATTGAGTTCCTCCAGGACTTGGTGTTTTACTATTTAAGTTGCGATCTAAATGCCTTCACAAGTTATAGGAGTAGAATTAGGCTGTTTGGCCCATTAAAAGCATAGTAATTGTATCTGATTCCACCACCTCCTCTGGAACTGCCTCCATATATTTGACATCTACCATAGATAGCTGAGTTTAATGGAAATCAATTGCTGTTTATTTTATGAAGATATTTAATTAGATTATCTATCAATTAAGCAGCGATCCTTTATAACATTGACAGAATGTATGTGCCAAAGTAGGGTCCATGAAATTTGCAACAATTGTGCCATATATTTGGTGCCCAGCATACCAATCACCGAGAATAGACATAAAAAGCTGGAGTAACTCAGTGAGTCAGACAGCACCTCTGGAGAAAAGGAATAGGTGACGTTTTGTGTTGAGATCCTTCAGAGATATGGATGGTGATGTAGAGTGATAGAGAACAAATGAATGAAAGATATGCAAAGAAGCAACAATGATGAAAGAAACAGGCTGGGGCCTCGGTGAAAACGAGTAAAGCCAATAACTGCTCCGGAATGTCTGCGACTACAATCGTTAAAAATGTCATCGGCACGAGGCCTGTTTTGTTCCGGAACAACTGTAAGATATTCAATGTTTCAGCATTTCCGTCCAGTGGAGAGATTGAAGCCCCATATTTATGCTATCTGAAAGATTATCATTGAGTTTCGCTAGACTCTCTAGAATTTAGGAGATTGAGAGGGGATCTTATAGAAACTTACAAAATTCTTAAGGGGTTGGACAGGCTAGATGCAGGAAGATTGTTCCCGATGTTGGGGAAGTCCAGGACAAGGGGTCACAGCTTAAGGATAAGGGGGAAATCCTTTAAAACCGAGATGAGGAGAACTTTTTTCACACAAAGAGTGGTGAATCTCTGGAATTCTCTGCCACAGAAGGTAGTTGAGGCCAGTTCGTTGGCTATATTTAAGAGGGAGTTAGATGTGGCCCTTGTGGCTAAGGGGATCAGGGGGTATGGAGAGAAGGCAGGTACGGGATACTGAGTAAGATGATCAGCCATGATCATATTGAATGGCGGTGCAGGCTCGAAGGGCCGAATGGCCTACTCTTGCACCTAATTTCTATGTTTCTATGTTTCTATGAGTTTAACAGAACATTATTTCTCATGAACTACATTTTTCAAATATTATTTGTTGTCTGAATATCGGGTGAAAAAATTGGAAAGTAATGACCAGTTTTCTGAGAATCGTGGGTATTTCCTTGTGAAGAGTTATGCTGTTGACAGTGTTGCCTTTAAATCAAAAGAGTCTATAGCACTTCAATTTTTGTCACAGGGGCTGAAACCTGTGTAGCTTCCGACCTACTGCTGGGAGGTTTTGAGATGTACTAGCAAAGAGGTTATAGAATCAAAGAACAGAAGATACTGGTTTACACAAACAGCTGGAGGAACTCAATGGGTCAAACAGCATCTCCGGAGAAAATGGATAGGTGATGTTTTGGATCGGGATTCTTTATCGGGCTGAAAGAAGGGTCCCGACCCAAAACGTCACCAATTCATGTCCTCTGGCGATGCTGCCTGACATGCTGAGTTACTCCAGCACTTTGTGTCCCAGCAAGGAGGTTCTCGTCTTGTGAACGGAATGATTTCTCACCAAAATGCAATTTACTGTGAGAAACAAAACCGCTTTAGATCAGGTAGTGCGAGGTAATAGTACCACACCAGCCTCTTTCCAGGCATACCTGTTCTAATTTCCTAGTTAAACCTCCAAACAGTGCTTTGGACGGTAATGGTGTCATTTGACCTGTGTTGAACATGAAGACCATGTTAGTTACACTGTTGTGATGAAAATTCAGAAATTCCATATTGAATTTCCAGAGTGGCAGCAAACAAACTAGAAATAGTTGTTGTTACGGTTCATTCCATAAAATAAACTGAAGTAAACGGGACTAAATAATCAAATTTCTCAATGTTACAAAAGCAGCTTTACTTAAAAAATAAATCAAATTTGGATAGGAAAGGTTTAGAGGGAAACATGGGCAAATTGGGCTGAAGGGCCTGATTCCATCCTGTATGACTCTATAACTCTGTGACTGCCACATAGTCAATCTGTGGTTAATAAAAATTGTGATTAAAACAAAGTAAGATATTTCCCTTAATAGAAAATAAAATGCGTATATGTTAAGACTCTCCAAATGATCGTGAATATTTTTAAAAGCTGGATTAATAACTGGTTAGGATTGGTATTAGGGACCATACAGATCAAACTGATATAGAGAATATAACGATTTCAGAGTTGTTTGGCGAGAGATTGATTTTGTTCCCCCTTTTCTTAACCAGATAGTCAAACATTCTTTAATGTTGGATGGATTTTTATTTTACTCTAGTTTTGTGGTTATTAACTTATTGATGTTTTTGTTTATTACACATTATCCATGTGCATTGTGTTTCTCGGCCTGTTATCAATGGTCAATGGTGCTTTATTGTCATGTGCAAACGCACAGGGAAATTTTTCTGCTTAAAGTTCAGTAAAATATTGCCATACCGAAGCAAAATCCTCAATTAACATAGTATACAGAAATAATCTACTGAGTATGCAAAAGACCCAAGTTTTGGCATCATTTTTAAAGTCCAGTCCGCGTTCTTGGTATTATTTGCAGTGCACAATCTAGGCGAGTCCCAGGCTGCTGCAGGGCCTCTAGCTGTTGCTTTTCTATCCAGCATAACAATGTCCCTCTCCGCACCTCACCCATTCACCTTTGTGCCCTGGGGGCTCCTCTCACAATCTACCTTAAGGGCGCAATGTTGTAGTGCTGTAAGTAAGGGTTACATTATTTTGCTGTCTGTACATATGACTATTAAGCACTCTTGACTCTCTCTTGGCTCTTGAAGGTTAGAACCTGCATTTATACACAAATTCCATTGGAAAATTTGAGTATAGAAGTTCGGAGGTCATGTTGCAGTTGTATAAGACATTGGTGAGACCGCATTTAGAGTATTGTGTTCAGTTCTGGGTGTCGTGCTATAGGAAAGATGTTGTCATGCTGGAAAGGGTACAGAGAAGATTTACAAGGATGTTGCCAGGGCTAGAGGGTCTGAGCTATAGGGAGAAGTTGAACCCATACAGCTCCACCCATATAGCCTCACGAGACGAACCGTCTATAATGTCGCCTCTGAACACAGCTGTGACATCCTCCTTAATCAACAATTCAACTCCCCACCCCCCCTCTTTTTTCCTCACCCCTGTCTCTCCTGAACCTCCTGTACCCCGGAACATTGAGCTGCCAGTCCTTCCCCTCCCTTAACCAGGTTTCAGTCATGGCTACAACGTCCCAGTCGCTCGTACCTATCCATGCCCTATGCTCATCTGCCTTACCCGTCAGACCCCCTGCATTAAAATACATGCAGTTGAAACCAACCCTCCTTCCTCGCTCTCAGCCTTTCATCTGCCTATTCTGTCCACTAACTTTTCCCACACCAACTTCTAGCCTGCCAACTTCTAGCCTCTCACGTGCCTCTGTCCTAAACGAGATCCCACCCCCTGCCAATCTAGTTTAAAACCACCTGTGTAGCATTAGTAAACCTTCCCGCTAGGATGTTGGTCCCCCTCCAGGTTAGGTGCAACCCATCCCTTTTATACAGGCCACCCCTGCCCCGGATGAGATCTCAATTATCCAGAAATCTGAATCCTTGACCCCTGCACCAACTCCTCAGCCACACATTCATTTCCTCTATCTTCCTATTATCACCTTCACTAGCACGAGGTACTGGAAACAATCCTGAGATCACTACCCGTCTTCTACCCAATTCAGTCTTCTACCCAATTCCGTACATTTTTGTTGCAGAACCTCCTTTCTCTTCCTACACATATCATTCATGCCAACCTGCACGACAACCTCCGGCTGCTCCCCCTCACTCTTGAGGATGGTGTGCAGCCACTCCGAGACGTCCTGGACCCTGGTACCATGGAGGCAACACACCATCCTGGAGTCTCGCCTGCTGCCGCAGAATCTCCTGTCTGCACCTATGACGATGGGGTCTCCCACCAATATGGCTCTGCCTGGAGTCACTCTTCCCCGTAGAGCCTCAGAACCAGGGTTGGAATCACAGCCCTGACTACCACTCAATCTTGTTGTGTCATCCGCTCGCGAGAGGGTGTGCCTGTTTTCATTTGGTACAGCCACCGGGGTCGCCTGCACTACTCATTTACTCTTTCTCATAATCACCCACCTTGGTTTTTGCTGTATCCTTGATGTGACAACCTCAATGTAGGTCCTGTCCAGGAAACTTGTGTATAATATAATGAGAGGAATAAATCGGGTAGATGCACAGAGTCTCTTGCCCAGAGTAGGTTAATCCAGGACCAGAGGACATAGGTTTAAAGTGAAGGAGAAAAGATTAAATAGGAATCTGCGGGCTAACGTTTTCACACAAAGGGTGGTGGGTGTATGGAACAAGCTGCCAGAGGAGGTAATTGAAGCTGGCACTATCCCAACATTTAAGAAACAGTTAGACAAGTACATGGATAGGACAGGTTTGGAGGGATATGGACCAAACGTGGGGGGGTGGGACTAGTGTGGCTGGGACATTTTGGCCACTGTGGGCAAGATGGGCCCAAGGGCCTGTTTCCATTCCATATCTTTCAATTACTCTATGACCATCACAAGAGTTGGGTTGAGTTGAGCTCTCAATGAAGCATTGGAAAGAAGAAATATATTTAAGAGAATGACTGTCTTTTCGTGCGGCACGCCAAATCATTTCATCCTGTAAATGACCACGTTATTGAGTAAATAGAGAAAGCCATGGAGCTCTGCAACCACGTGGTAGAATGTTTTTGTTTTTGATTTTGGACTGTGGAGACCATTTAATTTGGATAATGCTCTCACTGCTTTCCCCTTGGTTTCATTAACAATCTGCTTCTCTTCTGGTTTTTGCAGTGCCCAGTACATCGCCTCAAAATGTCTCGCTGGAGGTAGCAAATTCACGAGTGAGTATGGAACCCTATTTTGACGCATTCTTTGCAACATGAAGCCTCATGAAAAGTGCTCAATTGCGTTTAAAAGCGGAAATGTGGAAAATCAATCAATCTGTGTGTGTGTGGAGGGGCTGCAAGTGGGAAGTAGAATCCTTCATGTCAATAAATATTTAATTAAATTGGTTAGTATTTTGACACGGAGGTCTTAAGTTGCCCTTTATTGTAGTTGGAATTGATTACTTTCTTCCTTTTACTTGATTGGTACTTCTGAATAGATATTAATGTTTGTCAAAGGAGTTTTGTGCATTTGGGATATCTTTTCATAAGCAAGCGAATAGCAATTATGTTGGGCATTAACCGCCTCATAGCTGTAACATCCACATAGTAACATGTCAAATTTATATATGTTTGGTTAAACTGTTATTTTCCGAAGTACATCACCATACTTACCTTTAAGGACAGTTAGAGTCAGAACAGTGGTAGAGTTACTACCATACAGTGCCAGAGCCCCTGATTCAATCCTGTCTATGGATGCTGTCTGTACGGAGTTTGTACGTTCTTCCACTTTGATTTTCTCCAGGTTCCCCGGTTTCCTCCCACACTCCAAAGACGTGCAGGTTTGTAGGGTTATTGGCTTCTGTACATTGATCCTACTGTGTAGGATAGAACTAGTGTATGGGTGATTGTTGATCAGCATTGAGTCCATGATGGCTGAACGAGCTGTTTCCATGCTGTATCTTTAAACTAAACTAAACTAAACAGTTAAAAGGACTGACAAAACAAAGTAAATGTTCTTGATTCCTGAATGTAGCTGGATTTTTAATCTACATTTCTGGAAGGATGGCATATCATACTATAAAGAGATGTTGAATTTCTTTGACGTCCATGAGATTGTTTCAGTGCTGTGTTCTGAATTTAATTTTGGATGCAACCTATAAAGCCACATTGCAAAGCAGCGATGCCATTAAATGGCCGCTGCTGGCTAAAAATACGTCAGCGATCATAAATTTCTGTAATATGTCTTTCGTGATGCTGCACTAAAAGCCAAGTTCCCCACACGAAGAGGAGAGAAGGTAGTTCATTCTGTTAAAGAAAACATGTTCATTATGCAAGATCTGTAACACAGCTAACTTTGCTCTTTTCTCTGATATCTCACCCTCACTTCTACAACTCTTCACAGAGAAGCTGTGGGTTGGTTCCCTCCCTAATCGGGATTGCATTTTCATGGTTCTATTGCCCTTTTCCCACTGGGAGTGAGACCTTTAGATCACCCCCTGATTAATATTTCTAAACAATAATCCAAGTATATTGGCAGAATGAAAGGACAACTGATGTGATCCCATTATCATTATTCCATTGTTGTCAAATCTGAAAATATTTTGAGTTACTCCTAGACTTCATCGTTTAAGAAAGAACTGCAGATGCTGGAAAAATCGAAGGAAGCCAAAAATGCTGGAGGAACTCAATGGGTGAGGCAGCATCTATGGCACAAAAAAATAGGCGATGTTTCGGGTCAAGACCGTTCTTCAGACTGAAGTCTTGACCCGAACCGTCGCGTATTTCTTCTAGCCATAGATATTGCCTCACCCGCTGAGTTTCTCCAGCATTTTTGTCTACACTAGACTTCATTGCATGAGTTTCTGGCAATTTGTAGAATCTGATCCATGGCTTTCTGGCTGTTCTCAGTCTCTGTGGCGGCATCAGGTGGAAATAACATTTCCATTTCTTAGCTTTGAAGCAAGGTTTAAAGAAGGAGAAGCAAGAAGCAAGGGGGTGCCAGAGACAAGGTTTTGATTCTGACTACACATGCTGTCTGTAGCAGTTTGTACATTCTCCCTGTGACCATGTAGGTTTTCACTGGATGCTCCGGTTTCCTCCCACTCTCGAAAGCCATGCAGGTTTGTAGGTTAATTGGCTTCTGTAAATTGTTCTTAGTATGCAGAATAGAACTAGTATAGGAATGATTGCTGGTCAGCGTGGATTCGGTGGGCTGAAGGGCTTATTTCCACATGATATACCTGAACTAAACTAAACTGAGCTCTTCTCTATAAAAAATAAAGCTGCAGCCATGAAAATTTGAAATAAAAAATAATACAATTCTGGTCAGAAGGCACTGGGAAGGAGAGAGTTAATGTTTCAGCTCAATAACCCTTCATCAGGACTTTCATCAGAAGCTTTATGCTGATTTTAAACTTCTTCAACTTCAATGCTTGAGGTTTAAGGCAAGCTATTATAATTTGTATGCCAAGAGACCTGAAAGCAAATTATACATCCTTTACCTATACAAATGTCTGGATTAAATATACTAATCCTATGTTGATGTACCGTATTGTATATATGAAGTATGACAGCTTCTTTTATTGGAGAATTTTTAAACATCAAGTGAGTAAGACCACTTACTTTTGAGATCAGAGAGACCTGCAATTGGAATTTAATTATTTTAAATGCATTTCAGTTTTAATCTACTTTGGCAAAAGATCTCGGAGGTGAAATTTATACTGGTGGGAAGATGAATGTAAAATGATTAATTGAGGCTCCCTTGGAAGAAATACCCAAGTTCTCTTGCTTGAGGCTTAAGGCTACACGTGCATGACCACATGGAGAAAAGGAGACGTTGATTAAAATTCCATGGTGCTGGTAAAAAAAAAAATCAATATAAAGAAAAAACAATCTACAGTATTTCTCCAATTTATTAACAACACCACAATGAGTGTGAAATAATAAAGAGGGGCCAGCTGAAAGCAAAAATCAATTCCTCAATTCTCCTGTTATGAGCGGAGAAACAATATCTTGAGGGAGAGTTGATATATACCGGAAAAGAAATAGGAGGAATGCAGTTGTGATGTGTTAACCTCTACTATTATTGAATGTACACAAAATTGCTGGAGAAACTCAGCGGGTGCAGCAGCATCTATTCCTTCGCTCCATGGATGCTGCTGCACCTGCTGAGTTTCTCCAGCAATTTTCTGTACCTTCAATCTTCCAGCATCTGCAGTTCCTTCTTGAACACTATTATTGAATGATTTGGTTACTTGTTTCAGCTGAATTTTCCCCCTAATTTTCTGCAACTCGGCAACATCAATTCTTTATTTTCAAACTTGCCCTCACCTTACTTTCTTTGTAGGATCAAAGGGATCAGGGCCTCTGCACTGACAATAAATTGGTGCTATTGAAGCAATGCGAGTTGGCATGTGTTGGAAGTCAATATTGAGCTGAAGTGGTGAGAGCAATACCAGCAGGTGATAAATCATTGGTGCAGCCACACAGGTGTTTAACAAACTTTTGGCACAGTTCTGGCGAATGCCGGGGTTACTTGAAGTTAGATACATCAATATTCATACCACTGAGCTGTAAGCTGCCCAAGCAAAATATGAGATGCTGTTCTTCCAATTTGCATTTAGCCTCACTCTGACAATGGAGGAGACCTAGAACAGAAAGATTAGTGTGAGAGTGGGAAGGAGAACTAAAGTGTTTAGCAACTGGGAAATCAGGTAGGTTCAGGCGGACTGAGCAAAGTTTAGTGAAACGCTCACCCAGTCTACGTTTGGTCTCACCGATGTATGAGTCCACATCTTGAACAACAGATACAGTAGATGAGGTTGGAGGAGGTGCAAGTGAACCTCTGCCTAACCTGAAAGGACTTGGTGAGGGAGGAGGTATAGGGACAGGTGTTGCATCTTCTGCGGTTGCAGGGGAAGGTACTTGGGGACGGGGTGGTTTGGGTGGGAAGGGATGAGTCAACCAGGGAGTTCTGGAGGGAACGGTCTCTGTGGAAGGCGGAAAAGGGTGGAGATGGGAAGTGTTGGGATCCCATTGGAGGTGGCCAAAACTTTGGAGGATTATGTGTTGTATGCGACGGCTGATTGGGGTGAAAGGTAGGGCTTAGGGGGACTCTGTCTCTATTACGACTAGGAGGAGGAAGAGCAAGGGCAGAGCTGTGTCGTACCGAGGAGACATGAGTGAGGGCCTCATGTATGATGGAAGAGGGGAACTCCCATTCATATCGGGGAATCTGATCACAGAATCTGCGCCAGATCACAAGCCCCCATTCATTTGAGATCAGATAATAGTATGTAGCTTTGCAGGTCCTTGACAGTTTGACACATGGCAAAGTGGGAGGTGAAATATGACCCTGTGTCAAGTGCAGGTGTCAGAAGTTATGGGGAGAAGGCAAAAGAATAGGCTTCGAAAGGAGAGATAGATCTGCCAAGATTGGCCTAATTCTGCTCCTATCACATGACCTCACTGCTCAGTTTCATGGCCATCCTTGCCGGCAAGATCCAGGTAGATATGTTGGGAGCCAGCGGGGACAATAAGAATCAAAATAAACTTTGGATAAAAAAACAGACCATGCATTCTTCAAACAAATTATGCTTTTGTTGTCTTGTTTCTGCACTTGACCTGGCGTGGAAGTGTGTATGTAGAACTGTGCTTCTCAATTCTTGTTTATCTATTAATGTTATAATTTCACTTCGAAGACAGGCTATTAGTGGCATTGTTCACCAGGGTCCTTGTTATAATTGTCATTGTACACTGACAATGACAATTAAAATTGAATCTGAATCTGAATATAGCAACATCTTACAACAGATTTGTGCATAAACCATTTTTTAAGATGATCTTGCAGGTACAAATCTGACAGGGGAGATTCTTGGAGATTACTAAGTACGTTTTTAAAAATGGTAACTCAATATGTCCCGTATTTTGTGTTTGTGTTGTGTTTATTTCAATGTTCATTCCTACTTTCACCTTACAATAGCTGGTAATGTGAACCAAAGCCGACAAAGCAGTTTGGCTGCGAGCAACGTAGCAGGAGATCCAATGTATATATAGATAATGCCACACAGTAGAAATTCTTAGATGAGACATGCCCGTTGTTTGTGTTTCCTGAAGCATTCTTTCATAAATATCCCAAACAAACGTGGAGCAGAAATAGTGAATGCTGGAAGCACTCAGCGGGTTATTCGACATCTGTCAAGAGAATAGTTGAGTCAATCTTTCATGTGTTAATTCATTGCAAACCGTGTAATGTGGCTTTTTAGTGGAGATCTCACAGTAGGTTTATTGTGAACATTGCACAGGAAAGCAAACTATTTGCAGGCTGCAAGAAAATACGACTACAAATGCAATGAATAAAAGGCTCTGAAATAATCTGTAGGTAGATAAAAATGCTGGAGAAACAGTGGGTGAGGCAGCATCTATGGAGTGAAGGAATAGGTGATGTTTTGGGTCGAGACCCTTCTTCAGACTCAATATGGAGTGGAGGAATAGGTGACGTTTTGGGTCGAGATCCTTCTTCAGACTCAATCTTCAGACTTAATTCTTCAGAATTAATCTGTGCTCAGTATGTGAAGAGTTGTTCTATCTCACATGTTGACCAAATGCTTCTGCTGCTAATGATCTGGAGGAAGCTGTGTTATTAGAGAAATCACAACCTTTCAAAAAATGCACATTATCCATGACATCATGGTCTACATTTTGTAGCTGGCATTGAAATGATGCCATTCACCATTAACCTTGAAGAAGGCACCTCACAAAGATTATTTTGTTCATTTTTGAGATATTACCATCAAGGCAATCATTTATCATCCATCCCTAAATTTCTTGAAGGCGGAGGGCCACATTCTCAAACCACTTCAGACTTCTTGTGAAAGTCCTTCACATGGGGTAAGATTCAGGACCAGTGACTACAGAGGGCCACCAATACCTTTCCAGGTCGAATGGCAAGCACCTTGAAGAGTAAATGCAGGTGACCTGCGGGTATTTTGTATGCATTGATTAACCCCTATTTGACTTCAAAATTACTTAAAGCAAAGGCATGGATCTCATAACGTGGATTTTAGTGTTTACTAGGCTGTTGATTTGCAACCATCCTGTCAACTGGCACGAGTTTCAGTTTGGAGTCAGCTACACAGCACCTGCTGCATCCAGGAACAATTAAATCCTCAACCCTACAAAGCAGCCAAATGAAGAATTCTTGCAATATAATACGGTTTTATTTGTCACATTGCACATAAAGTGCAAGTGAAATGAATTTGTCAGCAGCGGTACAATGAGAAAGAAAACACAACACACAATAAAAATTTAACACAAACATCCACCACAGCATTCATCACTGTGGTGGAAGGCACAACATTTGGCCAGTCCTCCTCCATTTCCCCCCATGGTCAGGACCAGAGTCCAGAGCCAGTCCAGAGTCAGCTCTTCCCCACCGGCTTTAGGTTGGTGTAGGCCGCAGGCCGGCGGTCGAAGATTTAAAGTTCCTGCCGCAGCCAGAAGCACCGCCAGTAAGTCCAAGCCAGACCCGCGGTAGAAGTTGGCCGCGGGCCGGCATTCGGAGCATCTTCTTCCCCCCGGGTCCCCCACGCTGCCACGGGCCAGCGAAACGGAGCGTTCCCCTCCGGCGAGCAGCTCCGCGCCGAGAGTCCACGCTGCGCCCGCCACTGAAGCCACGGGCGCGTCTCCGGAAAAGGCCGCGCCGATCCTTGCTGTTAGGCCACGGGGTAGGAGACCTGGAAAAAGTCGCCTCTCCATGGAGGTGGCGACCAAAACGGTTTTCCCCTTACCCCCCCCCCCCCACACAAAAAACATAAAGAAACATTAAAACCACACTTTAAAACATGCTAAAAAAACAAAAAAAGTTGAAAAAAACGGACACGCTGCATGCAGCAACCCAAAAAATACCATTCAAATTTGCATTGAACCATCGCTGATTGACCTGTAGGGCCTTTTTGTAAATTTTCCCAATCCTTTGCAACTTTGATAATGGAATTTTTCTTGCATTTTCAAGTTTAAGAAGCCTCTCTGTTGGCCATGCATTAATATGGTGAAATAACATTGTGAAGCTGAAAATAGGTATATAATCATGCCCCAAACCACTATGGCGGCCCGGTGGTGCAGCGGTAGAGTTGCTGCCTTACAGCTCTTGCAGCGCCAGAGGCCCGGGTTTGACCCTGACTACGGGTGCTGTCTGTGTGGAGATTGTATGTTCTCCCCGTGACCTGCGTGGGTTTTCTCCGAGATCTGCACTTTCCTCCCACACTCCAAAGAAGTACAGGTTTTTGTAGGTAAATATGCTTGGTGTATGTAAAAATTGTCCCTAGTGTGTATCGGATAGTGCTAATATGCGGTTATCGCTTGTCGGCGCGGACCTGTTCCCACGCTGTATCTCTAAAAATAAAAAATAAAACTAAACTGGCTGATGTGCAAAGGTGTGGAGGGAGGGTTTTGAGGATTGTTCATAATGATATTGATATAGTTGGCTCCATGGTGTGGTGTGTGGTTATTGGTTTGCTAATTTCTCTTTGTTTTCAACTGATATCAGGGCAGGTGTTTGGAAGTGAATTCTTTGATGGTGATGAGACCCAGCACATTGCATTGATAGTTTATTTTGTCATTATCCTTCTGACGGCCCAGCAGCACCAACTCATTGAATCTGTTGATTAAGGCTTATTGATTTCCTCCTGGATCCAAAAACTATTTATCCTGCAAGAACAACAAAAAATGTTGTTGCTGGAAATTCTCAGCAGGTGAGGCTGCTTCTCCGCGGAGGGGCAATAAAGCTATTGTTCCAGGTCGATGGCTTTTTGTCAGAAATTTTGTCAGAATTTGCTTTGACGAAAGTTCAAAAGTATTTATCCCATGGTCATTTACACCAACTACAAGCAGCTCAGTGTGATATTACGATTTGATGTGTCAGCTTCTGATCATTGCCTTCCAAACTATTCAAAGCAATGGCATGGATCCCCTTACATGGATTGTATTGGTTGCTGTACTGCTAATTTACAACTGGCATGGTCAAAATGGGCCAAATGGCCTGCATTGTGGTACATTTCCCCTGGTTTTCATGATTATATTTGCCATTGCTCTGTGCCCATGTCACAGTGCCAGTGGGCTGCATGATCCACTACATGGCCTTTATCACCCGTTTAGATGGACAAGAGCTGATTAGGGATAGTCAGCATGGTTTTGTATGTGGGAGGTTATACCTCACAAAACTGATTGAGTTTTTTAAAGACCTAAAGGGTTGATGAGGGCAGAGCTGTAGATGTATATATGGACTTCAGCAGAGCATTCAACAAGGTTCCGAATGGAAGGTTAGATCGCATGGGTTCCAAGGATATGGGTAGAACATTGACTTCATGGAAGGAAGCAGAGGGTGATGGTGGAAGGTTGCTTCTCAGACTGGAGGCCTATGACTAGTGGTGTGCCTCGGGTTTCAGTGCTGGGCCCATTACAGTTTGTCATCTATATGAATGATTTGGATGAGAACATACATGGCACGATTGCAGATGATACAAAAGTGGATGACTTTGCAGATAGTGAAAATGGTCATGAAAAATTGCAGCAGGATCTTTGGCCAGGTGGGCTGAGGAATGGTTGATGGAATTTAATGCAGAGAACAGTGAGATGTTGCATTGTGGGAAGTTTAACATGGGCAGGAATAGTAGGATTCTGGGGAGTGTTGTGGAGTAGATGGATCTAGGAGGGCAGTTGCATGGTTCCCTGAAGGTGGAGTTGCAGGTACAGTAGATAAGGTGGTCAACAAGGCTTTTGACACATTGGCCTTCATCATTCAGATTATCGAGTAAAGAGGTTGGGAGGTCATATTGCAGGTGTATTGGGAGGCCATGTTGCAGGAGGGATATTGATCAAATGCGAGCAGGTGGGACTAGTGTAGGTGGGACATGTTGGCCAGTGTGGGCAAGTTGGGCCTGTTTCCACACTGTATCACTCAATGACACTGTTATATACTATCTGTGTACATTACGTTGACAAGCTTGTTATGCTTCTGCAAGTAAGAATTTTATTGTTCCATTGATGGTACACAAGACAAATATTCTTGACTCTATTGACTCTTTTATGAAGAAAAACAGGTTTCAACTTGATCTGACTGCTCCTTGTCTAATTTCCTTCGGCTTTTTAACTTCAGAGGAAAACATATTGGCAATCTTAACTGATCTGAAGTGTCCTTTACTGCCATCCAGCTAAAAGTAGCTCTCGGTACCCTTTGTAAAATCCCCTGTCATCTCTATTTCTCTTCAACTGCAGCCTCAAACCCTGGCAATCATCTTGTCATACTAAATTGAATCCATCAGCCCATAGTTCATCTGGAATGAAATCACAATGCCCAGGAGCTTCAGTGTTCACTGTCTGGGGAGTCTTCTGTGCTATTGTTCAGTCTGCTGTGAATGCCAATTGTCAGTCGGTGGTCATCACCCTGTCATTCGCTGGGTATCACTCCATCCTTTCTCTCCACCACAGAAAGCATCCTATCCATCTGCATTGCAGGCTGGTTTGGCAACTGCTTTGCCCAAGACCGCTAGAAACTCCAGAGTTGAGTACGCAGCTCAGTCCCATCACGCACACCAGCCTCCCCCCTCGATACCATCTATATTCTTACTGCCTTGGAAACGGAATGGTACCATTCGGCGCCGCCGTTTCGGCACTGCTGTTTTGCTAATTCATGAGAACGTCTCATTAAACACACCCAAAACTGAGGGTAAAAACAAATCATTTTTAAAGTGCAATCATTAACAAAGTAGACAGTAAATTGTTACAAAGTCTCGAAATGCATTCTACTGGTTTAGTTTCAGATGAAGCAAGTTAGATGAAGTAAGTAAGTTAGATGAAGTAGGTTAGATGAAGAAAGATGAAAGTTTAGATTAATTAAGATTAGTTATCGGCTGGTTATTTTTATTTTGGGCATAGGAAAATTCATGACACAATTTATAGGGGACAACAGAAACCTACATTTATATTAAACGGGGGGACAATCAAAAACAGCAGTGCCGAATCGGCAGCACCAAAATGTACCTGACCCCTTGGTAAAGCACCCAACATTATCACTGGTCTTCCATTCTTCTCCCCTCTCCTGTGGGCAGAAGATATGAACGCTTGAAGGCATATTCCACCACATTCAAGATCAACTTCTTCTCTGCTGTTATTTAGGCTCTTGAATGGACCTCTAAATGCTAAGCATGTATTCCTATCTTCCATTCTATCTTGTTGCAGCATTTTTTTTTAATCGTACTTGCACTTTCTCTGTAGCTGCAGCATATATTCTGCACTGTTTAATTTTCTCGTTTGCACTACCTGTTACGCTCATGTACAGTATGGTCAACATGGATGGCATGCAAAACTAGGTTTGTCACTGTACCTCAGTACATGTGACATAATACACAATACCATTAACAATATTGGCTATATTTAAGAGGGAGTTAGATGTGGCCCTTGTGGCTAAGGGGATCAGACGGTATGGAGAGAAGGCAGGTACGGGATACTGAGTTGGATGATCAGCCATGATCATATTGAATGGCGGTGCAGGCTCGAAGGGCCGAATGGCCTACTCCTGCACCTAATTTCTATGTTTCTATGTTTAATACCATCTCCAATACCAACACTCCCATTCACATCCGCCATATACATTCATGATACTGTTAATCTCTGTTTTCCCCTGAGATTGGATTTCTGACTTTCTTTCTTCCCAATAGCATTCCTACACATTTAAATTGTCCTCTAGACCCTGATCGCCAGCCATCTTCTCTTAGCAACATCTCTCTTATTCCTCCTAAACTCAGACATCAATATTTCCCTTTCACAGTGTCTTCCCTCTTCTGCCAATCTTTAACCTGCAGTCTTCCTATTCCCTCAGAATGTCCAAGTAATTTGACTGCTGTCAGGTTGGAAACAGAATAGAAATGCAGTAATGAAATCCTGTTAAATTTTGCATGACTTCAATGTTCCCAGACCGTGGCGTTCCCTGGCTCTCCTTCACCTCTGACATCTCCAACAAACTCTTCAGGCCATTATCTCATAACTGCCTCTTGCTGCAAATCACATGTTGCAAACTAGTCCCATGTTGAATGCTTTTAAACTGAAGAGTATGGAAAAGATTCTGGATGAGTTGTAAGCTAATTGACTATCAGGGCAACAAAACCACACGCTTTCTACTTTCTACTATTGCTGTTTTCTAGTGGAAGTGTGCCACATTAGCAACAATGTGTCAGCTGACCATTGAGAATATATCTGAATTGTGCTCCTGTGTGTCCAAGGAATATTGTATCTCTTTCACCAAAAGAGTTACTAGGATTTATTTTAAGCATCTGTCTACTAGTATACTGCACCTCCTGCCCAATGCTGCAGGAAATCACCAAGATGCGTAGTAATTTTGAACTCTCTGTGACCGTGAAAATAATCACTTGGGACCAACTCACAAATGAATGTAAATTCCATGACTAATAAACTGGCCCATTTGGTTGTTAGACACCTTCAGTTCAGAAATGCATGTTTTATAGCATGGGAACATGCTGTTCTGAGCTAGTCCCATTTGCCTGCATTCTACCTATATCCTGCTAACCTTTCCCTTTCACATACCTATGCAAATATCTTTTACGCATTGTAATTGTACCAGGCTCTTCAGCTTCCTCTGGTGAATTGTTCCATACACCCACCACTCTGTGTGAAAATGTTGCCCCTCCGGTTCCTATTAAATCTTTCCTCTCTCATCTTCAATTAATGCCCTCTAGTTTTAGCTTCCCCCATGCTAGGGAAATGCTGTGACTATTCAACCTCCTTCTTAACAACACCTCTCATGACATTATACACCACCATAAGATCAACTCTGAGACTCCTAAGCTCCATGAAAAATTCTATCAGGCTGCCCAGCGTTTCCTTATAACCCAAGTCCACTGGTTCTGGTAACATCCTCATGAGTCTTTTCTCCACCCTTTCCAGTCGAATGTCATCCTTGTTCCTTGCTGGGTGACCAGAAAAATACCCAATACTTCAAGTTTGGACTCTCCAATGACTTTGCAGTTGCAACATGACATCCCAATTCCTGTACAAAATGAAGGAAGACACAAAATGCTGGAGTAACGGGACAGGCAGCATCTCTGTTGAGAAGGAATGGGTGATGTTTTGGATCGAGACCCTTCATCGACCCAAAACGTCACCCATTCCTTCTCTCCAGAGACGCTGCCTGTCTTGCTGAGTTACTCCAGCATGTTGTGTCTACCTTCGATTTAAATCAGCATCTGCAATTCTTTCCCACACATCCTGTACAAAATTCCCTGACTAACGAAGGCAAGCATGCCAAATGTCTGCTTCACCACAGTGTCTACCTGTGTGGTCACTTTATTGAACTATATACCTGCATCTGTTGGTCTCTGAAAGAGTCGCACAGTGTGAAAACAGGCTCTTCAGCCCAACTTCCCCACACTGAACAATATGCATCATCTACACTAGTCCCACCTGCCTATGTTTGACCCATATCCTTTTAAATCTAGCTTATCCATGTACCTGTTGAAATGTTTCTTAAATGGTGCGCCCTAGTCCCCTATTACACAATTTACTGTGTAAGTCCGACACAAGTTTAGCTTACCACAATGCAAGACCCACGAGCATCTGTTTTTTTTCCTTAGACACTTTCCCAGTTCATCTTGATCATCTTGTAACTTTAGATAACTTTCTTCACTGCTCATTATACCAACAATTACGATGCCATCCACAAACTTAAATCACACTAATAACATTGTCATCCAAATCATGACTGCAGATAACAAACAACAGTGGCCCCAGAATCAATCCCTGTGGAACCCCACTGGTTGCAGACCTTCAATATGAATGAACAATCCTCCACTACCACCCTCTGACCCCTTCCACCTATCCAATGTTGTGGTCAGTTGGCTAGTTCCCCCTGGATCACCTGTGACCTGACCTTCCAGATGAGCCCACCATGTGAGATCTAGTCAAAGGTCTTTGCTAAACTTTATGTAGACAACATCTACTTTTTGAATCTACATGGTAATTTCTTCTAAAAAATCAATCAAGTTTATGAGATATATTTTCCCATGCAGAAAGTCATGCTGACTATCCTTCTCTTATCAATCCTTGTATTTCCAAATGTTGACTGTCTGCTGAACTGAGAATGCAACAAGCCACTATTTTGTTTTTACTCAGGATAAGTGAGATAATGGGCCCAGAAGAATTGATTAGAAGGTGGTGGTGGTTTTTCATCATGAAGTACTGAGTGGCCTGTCAGCCCACTGCAAAGTACCATGAATCATTTATACCACATAAATGAAGACATGGTACAATCATATTATGTGATATTGGTGTGGCAATGTAGAGTTGCAGAATCATAGAGTTATACAACACTGGCCACGAGCGGGGGGCAGGAAGAACAAAGGAGGGCCCAGCATGGGGGAACCGCTGGGAGAGAGAGAGAGGAGGGGGGAATAACAAAGGAGGGCCTGGTGCAGGATACGTTGTAAATTTGTCAGCGCCCTTTAGGTGGCGACTCTTTGCATACCTTGGGTATACAAAACAAAGAATGTCACTGATTTGACGCATGTTATAAAATATCCATTAATTAATTAATTCATTCATTCATTCTTTCAGAAGCAGGTCATTTGGTGCATGATTACCATCATAGCCTCCTATACCTTGGAACTGATGTGTAATTAAGGAGTTGTTACAAACATGCAGTGTGAGACGATTTGCAACCATGAAATGTAGGACAGTTACAAAGAACCTGCACCAAATTCTCTTTGACGCAATTATTTTTTCAGGGTGCATTTTCTATTACTTTATGAGCTTTACAGACGGTGCATTCCAAACCATGACAACTCCCTGGATAAAAAAAAATGATACTGATCTCAACCCCTATTCTTATCACAAATCTAAATCTTGTCTGGAACTATCTACTTTAAAATGGAAGCAGTTTCTGCATACTTTTGAATGGCTCCTTAAATTCTCTCTTAACATTTTATTATAAAAACGATCCTGCCTTCTTCCTCGATATAAATTGACCTTCACCTGGCCCTTACATTTCTTCTGCCAGAACTTACAGAAAGCTTTCAAGATTATAAAATTAATTTCTGAAGTTTTGAAGCATTAGAAAGTCTAATGAATGCAACAAATGTTTTAGCCATAATTTCATATTGAAGTGCACAAAAAGAGGTGCTTCGGCCCATCAAGTCCATGTTGCCCATCGTACCCGTCTTGAATAATTCAATTAACCAAGATTTGGTCAATAGCTTTGTCCACCTTCGTGATTCAGTGGTTCAATGATTTCTTTATTTTCTTGTGTACCAGGTACAGTGACATTTTTTTTCATACAACTCAGCAAAATTATTCCTGTACATATGCAGAATCCCCCGGTTAATACAGAATGCTAAGAACAGCCCATTAAGGCCATATGCAAGAGGAACCATTTTGGCACCTTTTTACAGTCTCGGCTGCAGCTGGCAGCAATCGTCTCCATCCGGTCATCCCATGAAACAATGTCCCTGTCCACGCCTGGCCCTCTTCAGCCCTTGTTCCCCAGGATGACTGCCTCAAGGGTGCAGAAGAATTAACAGAATTATGAACTAACAGAATTATAAATCTAACCCTATATCACGCACAAAAACTTCCCCCGCAATGTCAATTACCCTGCGAGTCGGGTCGGTTCCGGTTATTACAAAATCAACTCAAACACTGCATGTGAGCCATTTAAAAAGAAATGATTTAAAAAACATTAAAAAAGACAATTACCAGAGTCAAATTTTATTCTTGACAAGAAGTATGAACTGACAGAATTATGAATCTAACCCTATATCACACACACACAAACTGTTGCCCCGCAACATTGATTACATTGCGAGTCGGGTCGGGCCAGGTAGGCTCCGATTACTAAAATGGGTGGGGTAAAATGCCCAGGATCCCCTCCGTAGCATACTACACGTCAGCCCATTGTATTTTGCAGGAGTAGCCCATCTTGCTCTGCTCTAAGATCTTTGCACTCTACCATCTGGTGGTTTTTGAGATGTGAGAATTAGACAAATTCAGAGTCCGAGCTATTTGCTTGCCAGAGTCTTGCTTTCACCACGCCCTCCTCTCATTTTGATGTGGAAACATGCTGCTAATGCATAACTGAAGGCACAGAAGTGTTAAAAGGCATTGATGCAAATGTTTGGACCTTTTGTTCGTTATTGAAATGCAAATGGAGTGTTAATATTGTTTTTCAATGTGCCATCTGCAGCAGTTAGTGAGGTTGTACTTTCCCTGGTGCTGTGACTTTAATTCTGTGGAGGCCACTTTTATGGAATACAGTTGCTCATTTATTTACTTGGTCACAGCAAAACACACCGTCAGCTCTAGGGGGAATATAACCATCACTGCATTATTTTTATTGCTGTAGTTTTAGCTCAAGTTCCTTCCACATCAGTTTCAATAACAGACTTAGCAAACATACCTCATAATTTGACTGTATTTGATTGATAATTCAATATCCTGTGTCAGTCAGACCACCCCCCAGCATCCATGACAAGTTGAACTCCAGCCAAAGCCACAAACCTTGTCATACAGTGTGGAAACAGGTCCTTCCGCCCAACCTGCCAACACCAACCAACATAGAAACATAGAAAAATAGGTGCAGGAGTTGGCCATTCGGCCCTTCGAGCCAGCACCGCTGATCATCCAAAATCAGTACCCCATTCCTGCTTTCACCCCATATCCCTTGATTCCTTCAGACCTAAGAGCTAAATCTAACTCTCACTTGAAAAAAAAACAGCGAATTGTCCTCCACTACCTTCTGTGGCAGAGAATTCCACAGAATCACAACTCTCTGGGTGAAAAGTTTTTCGTCATCTAAGTCCTAAATGGCCTACCAAAATTGCACACAATACTTCAGGTGTGCTCTCACCAGGGCCCTGTACAACTGCGGTAGAACCTCCATGCTCCTAACTTAAATCCTCTCTCAATGAAGGCCAACATGCCATTAGCTTTCTTCACTACCTGCTGTACCTGCATGATTAATTTCAGTGGCTGATGTACGAGCACACCCAGTCCTCGGTGCACCTCCACTTTTCCTAATCCGACACCATTATAATAATAATCTGCCTTCCTGTTCTTGCCATCAAAGTGAATAACCTCACATTTATCCACATTACTTTGCATCTGCCATGCATCTACCCACTCACCCAACCGATCCAAGTAATCCTGCAGCCTTATAGTATCCTCCTCACAGCTCACACTGCCACCCAGCTTTGTGTCATCCGTAAACTTGGAGATGTCACATTTAATTCCCTCGTCTAAATCGTTAATATATGTCGTAAATAACTGGGGTCCCAGCACCGAGCCTTGCGGCAGCCCACTAGATACTGCCTGCCATTCCAAAAAGGACCCATTAATTCTTACTCTTTGCTTCATTGTCTGCCAACCAGTTCTCTATCCTACCACCGATATCACGTGCTCTAATGTTGCACACTAATTTCTTGTGTGGGACCTTATCAAAAGCTTCAGAAAGTTCAGAAACACCACATCCACTGTCTCTCCCTTATCCATTCTATCCTCAAACATTTCCAGATTAGTCAACCCATCTACACCAATTCCACCTGTCTGCGTTTCCTATCCAATCCATATACCTGTCCAAATGTTTCTTAATAGTCATGATAGTACTTTCTCCGGCAGCTCATTCCTTAAATATGTGTTTAAGTTGATCTGTTGTTGGGCAGATTATGTGACATGGCAACCTCTTCAATCTGCAGTATGTCTGCATATCCTATTTTTCTATGATGCAGTAGATGTACTTATAGATTTGTGGCTGACGTTCATTTCCACAGGTTTTGAACTTCAATTGTTATGTCATTTGTTCTTGGAGGCGAGTTGTTATTCACTTGGCTGTGCCCTTTTTAATGTATTGATGGTGAAAGTAGATTGGATAGCTTGCTTTGTTATGGAATTAAGGGCACGTGTCCAAATAAATCACAGTAGATTAAAGTGCTCATTTTACCTGATTTTAATCGCATCCTTGTCCTTGATTAGCTTTTGTCTTCATCATTAGCAAGTGCCCCCCTTTGGTAATGGAATTTACAGCATGGACAAATAGAACATAGAAAAGAGGTGCAGGAGTAGGCCATTCAGCCATTCGAGCCAGCAGTGCCATTCAATGTGATCATCCACAATCAGTCTCCATTCCTGTTATGTTTCCCCAAATCCCTTGTTTTCAATAGCCCTAAGAGCTAAATCTAACTCTCTCTTGAAATTGGCCTCCACTGGCTTCTGTTGCAGAGAATTCTACAGATTCACAACTCTCTGGGTGAAAAAGATTTTCCTCATCTCAGTCCTAAATGACCTACCCCTTCTTCTTAAACTGTGACCCCTGGTTCTGGATTCACCCAACAGTGGGACCATTTTTCTTACATCTTGCCTGTCTAATCCCTTAAGAAATCGACATCATTCACAGTTGTAAGGCCGTTACTGGATATCCCGTGTTCCTCTCATCTACCAGTTGTTCTCTTGGACCTGACCAATCAGGTGCCTCTAAAACTGTAATCATTTTCAATGCAGGAGAAAAGTCTGATTGCAATAATTACAGAGTGGTTTGCTGCTGTCTCTGGTAAGACACATTATTGCCAGGATCCTTTGCAATGGTGTCTAAATGGTGTCAAGTTAGGAAAAGGGGAAGAACAACGGGATCTGGGGGTCCTTGTTCATCAGTCAATGAAAGTAAGCATGCAGGTACAGCAGGCAGTGAAGAAAGCGAATGGCATGTTGGTCTTTATAACAAGAGGAATTGAATATAGGAGCAAAGAGGTCCTTCTGCAGTTGTACAGGGCCCCAGTGAGACCACACCTGGAGTATTGTGTGCAGATTTGGTCCCATAATTTGAGGAAGGACATTCTTGCTATTGAGTGAATGCAGCATATGTTTACAAGATTAATTCCCGGGATGGCTGGATTGTCATATACTGAGAGAATGGAGCGGCTCGGCTTGTATACTCTGGAGTTTAGAAGAATGAGAGGGGATCTTATTGAAACATATAAGATTATTTAGGTTTAAGAAGGAACTGCAGATGCTGGAAATTCAAAGGTAGACAAAAATGCTGGAAAAACTCAGCGGGTGAGGCACCATCTATGGAGCGAAGGAAATAGGCAATGTTTCGGGTCGAGACATTGCCTATTTCCTTTGCTCCATAGATGCTGGCTCACTCGCTGAGTTTCTCCCGCATTTTTGAATCCCTAAGATTATTTAGGGTTTGGACACGCTAGAGGCTTGTTCCTGATTTTGGGGGAGTCCAGAACCAGGGACCACAGTTTAAGAATAAAGGGTAAGACATTTAGAACGGAGACGAGGATACTCTTTTTCTCACACAGAGTTGTGAGTCTGTGGAATTCCCTGCCTCAGAGGGTGGTGGAGGCCAGTTCTCTGGATACTTTCAAGAGAGAGCCAGATAGGGCTCTTAAAGATAGCGGAGTCTGAGGATATGGGGAGAAGGCAGGAATGGGGTACTGATTGGGGATGATCAGTCATGATCACATTGAATGGCGGTGCTGGCTTGAAGGGCCAAATGGCCTACTCCTGCACCTGTTGTCTATTGTCTATTGTTTTAATTTAGTTATTTCCTTCCTGTATTGAATTTCTCATTCCACAGTGGCAATTTGACTGGATCCTCTGCATCATTCATCCAGGTCTCCAGTAATTTGACCATTGTGTTGCCACCACCTTTTTCTGAAGGAGTCAGAAAATGGAAAGTGAGCTGAGGAGAAATCTCCTATCAATGGATGTTGCGATCACTGAACTGGGTTTTTTTTCTGGTGTAGAATGGAACAGCATCCAACACAGAAGCGGGATGTTAGAAGAGATGGACTAACAATTCCGATGCACCATTTCTATTCTGGAGAGCTCAACCTCCAAACCCACCATGCATAGTTTTCAAATCAGAATTAAGATTTAAAATTAAATACAGGAGAATGGAAAAGCTGGTGCCAGCATAAGGGAGAAGAAAGGTGCCAGATGATCATACCGACGGACTATATTTAATTGAACTTTATTGAACTTTATCATGAATTGAATGTTACTCCCTTTATCCTGTAACAGTATACTGTGGAAGACTTAATTGTAAGCATGTATAGTCCTTCCACTGACTGGATAGCACACAACAGAAATATTTTCATTGTACCCCGATACACATGACAACAAACTAAACTAAACTAAACTAAACTAAACTAAACTAAACCGAACTGAACTAAAAGCCCAACTGGTTGACCAGCATTTCCCAGGTTTGCATTTAGATTTAGGTTTATTATTGTCATGTAAAAGGGTACAATGAAAAGCTTTGTTTGGAATTATTTTCAATTAGATCAGATAATACTGCACCCAAACATAATCAAGTCAAACTCAAGTACAATAGGTAAAATGAAGGAAGATACAGAGTGCAGAATATAATTCTCAACATTGTAGCGCATCAGTTCCATAGACAATGAGGTAGAGGTGAATGGGACAATACCTTATCGAAGGTCCATTCAGCAGCCTGATAACTGAGCGGATGAAGCTGTTCTTGAGTCTGGTGGTGCACACTTTCAAGCTTCTGTACCTATTGCCAAAGGGATTAGGGAGAAGAAAGAGAGACTGGGATGGAACAAGACATAGATAATGTTGGTTACTTTTCTAAAGAAAAGAGGACTCCCTGGCCTTCCATTTCTTTTATATGGTCTCACACCAATACCAACGCTGAATGAAGTGGCTCAGTAACGACAGTGAACAAAATCCAAGGATAAGATAGGCAAATGGCAGTAAGGACAACAGTGCAACATTCATAAGTACATAATGCTCTTTAGCACTTGATGTATCTGAATGTAATAACTATTGTTATTTATTAGATTTATATTAAGACATTAGCCACATCTAGTGGTAGAAAATCAGTATCACAAGAAAGAATATGTTTTGGAATTCATTATTGATACAGGCTATTAAACTGAATCAGATATTCCTCCAGAAGATTGATACAGCCTTGTGGCACCCATATGTGAATATGCAGTTAGTCATAAGTCATAGGAGCAGAATTAGGCCATTTGGCCCATCAAGCCTACTGCCATTCAATCATGGCTGATCTGTCTCTCCCTCCTAACCCAATTCATAGAAACATGGAAAATAGGTACAGGAGTAGGCCATTCGGTCCTTCGAGCCTGCACCACCATTCGATATGATCATGGCTGATCTTCCAACTCAGTATCCCATCCCTGCCTTCTCTCCATACCCCATAATCCCTTTAGCCACAAGGGCCACATCTAACTCCCTCTTAAATATAGCCAATGAACTGGCCTCAACTACCTTCTGTGGCAGAGAATTCCACAGATTCCCCACTCTCAGTGTAAAAAATGATTTTCTCATTTCGGTCCTAAAAGACTTCCCTCTTATCTTTAAACTGTGACCCCTAGTTCTGGACCTCCCCAACATTGGGAATAATCTTCCTGCACATAGCCTGTCCAACCCCTTAAGAATTGTGTACGTTTCTATAAGATCCCCCCTCAATCTTCTCCCCATAACCCCTTACACCTGTACAAATCAAGAATCTATTTCTACCTTAAAAATATCCATTGGCTTGGCCTCCACAGCCTTCTGTGGCAAATAATTCCACAGATTCACCACTCTCTGACTAAAGACATTTCTCATCATCTCCTTCCTAAAAGAACATCCTTTATTTCTGAGTTTATGAACTCTGGTCCTAGACTCTGCAACTATTGGAAGCATCCTCTCCACATCCACTCTATCCAAGCCTTTCACTATTCTGCACGTTTCAATGAGTAGAGCTAGTCCTGGCCCAGTGCCGTCAAATGCTCATCATATGTTAACCAGCTTTACAGGAGCTGGAGCTTTTTGCATCAGTCACTGCATTGTGTGCATCAAAATGTTGCTTCAATCTGCTGTTGTGGCTATTTTGCAGAGACCAGTGCACAAGAACAGAAGCACCTAACTCCAACAAAATAATTAGGGCATTGCTGCAGGATGCTTTTCTATTTTCCCCTGATCTCGTCTTTTGTAAATAGCTCGTTCTAAGCTTCCCCCCAGTCTAGTTTCAGTCACTAACCACTGATACCTTCACTAATACTTTTACAATGATGATACCTTCACTAATACTTTTACAATGATGATTTCTTCCCTCAACTTTACTGCTGCCAGAGTCATTCGAAGAACTTGGTAAGGTCCTTCCCAATGAACTTCTGATCCTTTCCTCACCCAATTCTACACTAAGACATAGTCTCCAGGTTTTACTTTAATGGGAGTTACTAATGAAGGCATATCACCATAGGCTGCTCTCACTCAATAATGAAAATCCCTTAAGGCTCTTGTCAAGGCTAAGATGTAGTCGGTCATCTCTGCAGTCATATGGTGGAAATTAACTATTTTCATCGCATTCTGGTTGCAAGGGGGTTTTTAAAGGCATACCGTAAATAATTTCAGCTGGGCTTAATTTAGATTTCCCTGCAGGCGAAACTCTCATCTAAAATAGGGCTATTAGAGTAATTTAATCCATCAAAGTCCAGTCTCCGCCTTTAATTTGGTTAATTTAGTTTTAAGTGGCTGCTGTGCCCTTTCAACAAGTCCAGCAGCCTGTGGTCGATAAGCACAGTGCAATTGCTGCTGGATCCCCAGTTGTTCACAAAATTCTTTACTGATTTGTCCAATAAAGTGTGGACCGTTATTTGAGTTAAGTCAAATGGGAATACTGAATCTAGGGACAATTTCACTCATTAGCACCTTGACAACAGTAGCCGCTTTATTGTCAAGGGTTGGGTATGCTTCGATCCACTGCTGAATACATCGACTATGACAAGAACGTATTTATATCCTTGGCATCTTTCTAGTTCAATATAGTCCATCTGCAATGTCTCAAAAGGACCCATAGGCAATGGTGTATTCCCTCCTTCACATCCTATTCCTTTCCCTGGATTGTATTTCTGGCAGACCAGACAATTACTGCTTACCTTCTGAGCAAAATATTGTAATTTTGGATGCCACCAAGTAGCCAATAGAGTGCCCCCTACTGCCCTTGCACCACAATGGGTTGCATAGTCCAAACACTCTATAACCCATGCGGCGAATTAGTCTGTCATGCAAGTTTGCCCTGATGGAGTGGTCCACAGCCCAGTCATACAATCCAGTACACATCCCAGTTGTCTCCACCTATCATTATCTCCTTCAGTATCCTCTTCCTGTAATGGAACCATTTCTTGGATGGTTGGCATCAGTTTCTCCAAGGGGGACTTGTTAGTTACACTTTTAGTCTGCCTCATCATTTTAGGTACCACCACCTTGCATTCCCATGATACATTCATAGCTACTAAGTAGGCATTTCAATTTCCAATTCCTACTGGGGTCTGTCCTTTGGTATGGGCACCACATTTCATTACAGAGATTTGACTGGGTAGCATTAAGGCCTTCAACAAATCTGTCACCAATTGTTTGTTTGATATTTGGGTTCCTGCAGGTCAGGAATCTCCTGTTTTTCCATAATTGTCCAAAATCATGCACCACCCCTAATGCATATCGAGAATCAGTGTAAGTATTTACTTTTAGATTTCCCCCAATAATACAAGCCCAAATTAAAGCGAATAATTCAGCTTGATGTGCTGAATAGGGTGATTCAAAGGCAGCTGCTTCTACAACCTTCGTCTTTTGATCAACAATTGCATACCAGGACAATTTCTTACCCCACGGTCCAATGGATGCATGCCCATCCACATATAATGTAATGTCAGAGCCCTCCATGGGTACACTCTCTCACTGATGTTTCTTCCTCTATAACAAATAGGCCGTCATGTCCTGCTTCTGATTGCTCTTCTGGGGGTGAAATAAGAAAAGAGGCTGGGTTAATCGATTTACAATGTTTGAACTGCAATTTTGGATTGTTCAACAGATACATCTCATACTTATTTTTGCGGGCCATTGTTAAGTGCTGGGTTTGAAGTTGCCCCAACAATGCCGATACCGAATGTGAACTGTACACTACAATTTCCTGCTGGTGTGTCAAATTAGCAGCTCATTGTAAACTATTGTAGATTGCTGTTTTGAGTGCAAAGAAGATTTGAGTGCAAAGAAGATGTTCCCTAGCTACTGGATCTAATTTAGAGGAGTAATATGCAACTGGTCTATGTCTATCCCCATGCTTTTGAGTTAGTACCGAAGTGGCACAGTCAGATAGAATTGTACAATACAGGTGGAAAGGACGATTGTATAATGGCCTTCACAATGCCGGGGCTTGCATCAATGATCTTTTTAAGTTCTCAAAGGCATCCTGTGCTTTCTTTGTTAATTTAAATTTGCCCTCCTTGCTGGTGTAGGCTGTTACCTCCTTGAATTCTAGAGTTATATTTGGAATCCAGGGCATGTAATAATTAACCATGCCCACCCATTGTCTCATTTGTTTGGTTTCTTTTGGGTTTGGAAATTCGCAGGTAGGTTCAAGTCTGCTCTTCTAAGCCGAAATTATAATTCCTAGAAATTTTACTTTCTCCAGTACTTTTGATGGTGAGATCACTTATCCTAGATCAGCTAGACAAAAATGCTGGAGAAACTCAGCGGGTGCGGCAGCATCGATGGATTGAAGGAAATAGGCAACGTTTCAGGTCGAAACCCTTCTTCAGACTGATGTGACGTTGAGGGGGTGGAAAGAAGAAAGGAAGAGGTGGAACCAGTGGGCTGAAGGAGAGCTGAGAAGGGAAGGAGAAAGTAGGACTACCTTAAATTAGAGAAGTCAATGTTCCTACCGCAGGGGTGCAAACTGCCCAAGCGAAATATGAGGTGCTGCTCCTCCAATTTACGGTGGTCCTCACTCTGGCCATGGAGGAGACCCAGGACAGAAAGGTTGGATTCGGAATGGGAGGGGGAGTTGAAGTGCTGAGCCACCGGGATATCAGGTTGGTTATTGCGAACCGAGCGGAGGTGTTCGGAGAAGCGATCGCCAAGCCTACGCTTGGTCTCACCGATGTTGAGCAGCTGACATCTAGAGCAGCGGATGCAATAGATGATTTTGGAGGAGGTTCAGATGAACTTCTGCCACACCTGGAAAGACTGCTTGGGTCCTTGAATGGAGACAAGCGGGGAGGTAAAGCGACAAGTGTAGCATTTCCTGCGGTTGCAAGGGAAAGTGCCCAGAGATGGGGTGGTACGGATTGGATTGAAGGAAGTGTTACTCCTTTCTGGAGAGCTACATGGATGGGATTGATGTTCATGCATCCTACCTGAGCAGTGTCCTCCGCCCATACTTGAGGGTTCACATACTCGTATACCTCACGCCCCATATGATGGCGTAAGTGGGTAATAAACTTCCTTGGTGCCTGGTAAAATTCAACAACAGATTGATTAGACAAATGTTGCTTTTGATAATTATTCAGGTTTGCCAAGGTAATTGCAGTTCTTACCATTGTTCCTAGGTCTTTAGCTCTAGCCGGGAAATTCACGTTTCGGGTGATGTGAGGAGCAACTTCTTCAAGTCTTTTCCATAACTGTGCTGGTATTTTATCATATTCGGCAGCTCCCTATTTTCCTTCCACTAGTGCCAACACTTCTATCTCCCAATCCTGTCCTTCATATAATAATAATAATAATAATAATAATAATAATAATTTTATTTATAGAGCACTTTAAAAACAAACGTAGCTGCAACAAAGTGCTGTACATCACTAATCATTGACAAAAAAGTTAATACACACCAAAAAATAACAATCAAAAGAAATAGTAGGAAAAGACATGTAAAATAAAGAAACATCAAAAACACCACAAACAGAAGCAAAGCCTCAGGCATGGTCAAAAGCCAGGGAGTACAAATGTGTTTTAACACTGGATTTGAAGATGGACAGTGAGGGGGCCTGTCTGATGTGCAACGGCAGGGTGTTCCAGAGTGCCGGAGCAGCAACAGAGAAGGCTCTATCCCCTCTGAGCCTCTGACTAGACCTCGGTACCTCCAGGAGCAGCTGACCAGCTGACCTGAGGGACCGGGCAGGAGCGTATGGGTGGAGCAGCTCAGAGAGGTAAGGTGGGGCGAGCCCATTCAGAGATTTAAAAACAAATAACAGTATGATTTAAAGAAGGTTTCCAGCACTCTGTCCTTCCCACTCCTATCTTAAGCCAATGTAATATGAAGTGGGGGTTCTTCATCCAGATCTAAGGACCATCATTGAGGGGTCACTATGGAGTAACATTGTTGTACGGGACCCCAAGGGGTCACTATTATGCCTCTATCGCCACATTCTATTTTTAGTTGGAAAGCACATAGTAGATCTCTTGCCATCAGGTTGCAATCTAATCCAGTGGTTATCACAAATCTATGTTTGATTGCCTTTCCTCCATATACTACTTCGACTGGTTCAGAGATGGGATACTGGCAAACTTGTCCTTGAAACCCAGACAGATTATTTTTCCATGTTCAAGAAGGAACTGCAGATGCTGGAAGATCGAAGGTACACAAAATTGCTGGAGAAAATCAGCGGGTGCAGCAGCATCTATGGAGCGAAGGAAATAGGCGACGTTTCGGGCCGAAACCCTTCTTCAGACTGATGGGGGGTGGGGGGAGAAGGAAGGAAAAAGGGAGGAGGAGGAGCCCGAGGGCGGGGGGGATGGGAGGAGACAGCTCGAGGGTTAAGGAAGGGGAGGAGACAGCAAGGGCTAGCAAAATTGGGAGAATTCAACATTCATGCCATCAGGACGCAAGCAACCCAGGCGGAATATGAGGTGCTGTTCCTCCAATTTCCGGTGTTGCTCACTCTGGCAATGGAGGAGACCCAGGACAGACAGGTCGGATTGGGAATGGGAGGGGGAGTTGAAGTACTGAGCCACCGGGAGTTCAGGTAGGTTATTGCGGACTGAGTGGAGGTGTTCGGCGAAATGATCGCCCAACCTCCGCTTGGTCTCCCCGTTGTAAATCAGTTGACATCTAGAGCAGCGGATGCAGTAGATGAGGTTGGAGGAGATACAGGTGAACCTTTGCCGCACCTGGAACGACTACTTGGGTCCTTGAATGGAGTCGAGGGGGGAGGTGAATGGACAGGTGTTGCATTTTTTGCGGTTGCAACGGAAAGTGCCCGGGGAGGGGGTGGTACGGGAGGGAAGGGAAGAATTGACAAGGGGGTTGTGGAGGGAGCGGTCTTTGCGGAAGGCAGACATAGGGGGAGATGGGAAGATGTGGCGAGTGGTGGGGTCACGTTGGAGGTGGCGGAAATGACGGAGGATTATGTGTTGTATTTGCCGGCTGGTGGGGTGAAAGGTGAGGATCTGGTCGAGGAAGAACCGGAGGGCTTTGAGGCCATCCTGGTGGGGGATGGAGGTGTAGAGTGAATGGACATCCATGGTGAAGATGAGGGGGTGAGGGCCTATAGAGTGGAATGCGTGGAGGTGGCGGAGAGTGTCTGAGGTGTCAAGAACATAGGTGGGAAGGGATTTGACCAAGGGGGATAGTATGGAGTCAAGGTATGTGGAGATGAGTTCGGTGGGGCACGAACAGGCAGAGACAATGTATCTGCCGGGAGAGCCGGGTTTGTGGATTTTGGGGAGAAGGTAAAAACGGGCCGTGCGGGGCTGGGGAACGATGAGGTTGGAAGCTTGGTCGGGCAGGGCATGGGAATCGATGAAGTCGGTGATGGTGCTAGATATGGTGGCCTGGTGCTCGTCAGTGGGGTCATGGTCCAAGGGTAAGTAGGAGGAGGTGTCCGAGAGTTGGCGCGTGGCCTCCGCTTTGTATAGATCGGCGCGCCACACTACCACGGCACCTCCCTTGTCGGCTGGTTTGATGACCCAATCTGGGTTTTCGCGGGAGTGATTCAATGGCAGTGCGTTCAGAGGGGGAGAGATCGGAGTGAGACAGGGGAGTGGAGAAGTTGAAGCGGTTGATGTCGCAAGGGCAAGTAGGAGGAGGTGTCCGAGAGTTGGTTGTCATGGTTATTTTTCCCCTTGGCGCTTGATTTTCCTGCCAGTTCCCTCTGTGCTCTCTAGGATCCAGTTGATCCCTCCATTCTCTTTGATCTTGGAAATATCTTGTGACCCCCTCTTCCGTTCATAGAAACATAGAAAATAGGTGCAGGAGTAGGCCATTCGGCCCTTCAAGCCTGCACCGCCATTCAATATAAAGAAAGACTGGATAGACTCGGCTGGTACTCGCTAGAATTTAGAAGATTGAGGGGGGATCTTATAGAAACGTCGGCATGGACTTGTAGGGCCGAGATGGCCTGTTTCCGTGCCGTAATTGTTATATGGTTGTATGGTTAATATGATCATGGCTGATCATCCAACTCAGTATCCTGTACCTGCCTTCTCTCCATACCCCTTGATCCCTTTAGCCACAAGGGCCGCATCTAACTCCTTCTTAAATATAGCCAATGAACTGGCCTCAACTACCTTGTGTGGCAGATAGTTCCAGAGATTCACCACTCTCTGTGTGAAAAATGTTTTTCTCATCTAAAGGATTTTGCCTTTATCCTTAAACTGTGACCTCTTGTCCGGGACTTCCCCAACATCGGGAACAATCTTCCCGCTTGTCCAACCCCTTAAGAATTTTGTACGTTTCTATAAGATCCCCCCTCAATCTTCTAAATTCTAGCGAGTACCAGCCGAGTCTATCCAGTCTTTCTTTATATGACAGTCCTGACATCCCAGGAATCAGTCTGGTGAACCTTCTCTGTACTCCCTCTATGGCAAGAATGTATTTCCTCAGATTTGGAGACCTTTCTTTATTTGGGCACCCCCTACTCCAGTGACCTACCCCATCCGCAACTATAACACTGGCCCATTCCTGATGGCCAGTATGTCCTTGACCCTGGTCTTTGGAGGACTGGCTCCAGGGCAGATGCTTCTCTATAATATCGGTCTGGATATTCCAGGACTCTTAATTTCTCCGTCCATGGTTTGCTGTTACTCTGGGGATCCATGATTCAGGGTCGAATTTAGGTACTTATTTTCTAATCACATATTCAGTTTTTTGTTTTACTGCAGGCAGGCTATCCTGCTTCTTTATGTCCCTCCAGTAATATCTTACAGCCCTAGACATTTGACTGGCACTATTTTCTGTCCAGTCCATGTTCTTAGTCTTAATGGATTCTGCCACGTTGGTGGGAAGGCAATTCAATAAGATGGCACAATATAGAGGAACTTACTCCATTTCTGTTAATTCAAGTCACCCAATTGGTTCATATATAATTTAGTGAAACGCTCTAAAAATTCATCCACTCCTTCTCCCCTTTTTGGTCTTACATCTAGTATTCTGGCTAAATCGATTGGTTTTTGAAGGGTGTTTGCAAGGAGCCTCTTCCCTTGTACCATTGTCTGCCATTATATTTGCAAGCTTGATGCAACGGATGCCCTAAATTCGTTAGGAATCTGGTGTGCTCACTTGGAGTCATTATTAGCTGGATCACCACCCATAAATGTCGGGAATCTGAGTGATAAACGTGCATTGTAGTCCTTAAGTGATTCTCAAAAGAAGCGGGTGATTTTCTACGATCGGGTATCTGACTTAAAATAGCCATCATCTCATTAGGCTTATATGGGGAATAGATTCTAATTGTAGGGGATTATTTGTGTTTGGAGGTCCGTTGAGATCCCGGATGGGCCTCCAATAGCTCGTTCTAAGTTTCCCCCCAGTCTAGTTTCAGTCAATATAATACTGAGTTAAGCACTTGTGCATCTAAATTTTATTTTGGAAAAACACAGTTCCCCACAGTTCCCCACTACTATACCTAACCACCGCGGGTTCGATCCTTGTATCTGTATGGCCAAGCTCTGCTAGCCACGTGCAAGCAGAGACACTCCAGAAGGTCACGCAGTCCTAAGCGTTCTCCCAGAGGATCAACACAGGACCTCGTAGTAGCGGCTTTTTATTGGTCCCCGAGCCTTGAGGGGCCGAACTACATGGGAGTGGTCTCTATACCGTCCAATAACAGATATCGATTAACACAGTACATGATAAACATTTCCCTAACCCAATAATACAGTAACTGATACAATGTATTCAAACGGAGCTTCTGGAAGGAAGCAAACAAGTATAAATATTGAAACATGTGCCCTGGGATTCAAACAGTTTCTCCAAGGTTCAATAGTTCGACTAATCATCAACCAACAGGATGACCATCTCACAATATTATTTATACTATTTACAATGGCCTTGCAGCAATCCAATCGAAATGATGCATTTAGGGTTTGTTTGCAAAACTGCTATACATTTTATCAATTTAGGAGAAACAAGAAGAACACCTGGACCTCTCACCATCCTGCATACCAGCCTGTGCCTAGCCTGGCTAACGCCATCCAAAGCCTGTAAATTTCAGCTGACTAGGGTTAAGCAATTCTGACAAGTGCAGGGATCCTCCATTTTATGGTGTCTTTAATTTGGCCAGTATCTGCCTCTCTTCAAGTACCAACTTGTCCGACCAATAACAAAGTGTCTGTCCTTGACAGTTCTTCTACCTCTGAGATAGACACAAAATGCTGGGGTTGCTCAACGGGGTCAGGCAGCATCTTTGGTAAAAAGGAATACCAGACGTTTTGTGTCGAGACCCTTCTTCAGACTTCTACCTCCTACATCTTACTAGCAGTATATGTCTACATGGGCTCATTTCTCTACAAAATGTGTACACCCAAGAAAATGCAGTAAATAATGATCTACCCAGCATTGTGTGTTGATCTGCGCTGTGCTTTCTGAACCTGTTTGCACGTGCTATATGAGGTAGAACAGGACTATAGCAGACATACACAGTTCCAAGCACAGAAAGATTTATTATTGCAGCCTGTTCATCTACCCATACAAGTCCTTTGTTATTTTTATTAACCCTGATGACAAGAATCTTATTTTTATTCATCATTGAAGAATCTTCTCTTGTTTCGCATTGCTGCTCCGTACACTTTGTTAGGGTTTTCTTTGCACGTCTTATTTTCTTTCAATGCTCTTTATCTTTAAACAAGAGCTCACTATTTATCTGAATCACGACTTAATTTTAATGGCCTAATTCCCATTATAATCCCTTGCATCCTTTCACTCCACCACCCCTTCTCTCCACAGCCCAATATAGGGTTTATTAAAGATATGAATACAATTGTCTGAGCATAAAGAAGCCTTTTTATTTTAATGTGAAAATAAATTTTGGTCCCTATTCAAGTTTTTTTATTATTATGAAGATATCCGCCAATTTGCAGAGTAAAGAAGCTGAACAGAGTGATGCACACCATGCTGTGCCTGTTTGAAATTGCACATTCTCAGAAAGTCTGTCAAAGTGCCTCTCATGAATAGAAAATCCCATTACATGTTCGGCACACAACCCCAATTGCCAACCAATTTGTATTTACGACAAGGTCAGAAATTAGATGGGGGTGAATGCTGGTGCTTCCTGCTGTGAAAATTGCACTTGCCATCATAGGGCCGCAGAGTAGTACAGCATCAGGAACGGGAAGAGCTCCTTCGGACAGACCCGTGAATACCGACCAAGGTGGCAATCTACAAATTTGCCTCAGTTTGGCCTATATCCCTTGAAATCTCTCCTAGTCAAATACGTGCCCCCGTGTCTTTTGTAATTGCACCTGCCTGTATCACTTCTGCTGTCAAGGCATTCCACATAACCACCTTAACACATAACTGTGAGAAAAACATGCCACTTAAGACCCTTTTAAATCTTCAGTTCATGTATTGTCAGAACATACTCCAGGGTAAGAAGCAGTGGCAAATGTTTGGCAGAATGAACTTAACAAAGTCTTCAGCATTTAATTGCTCTTAGGTATATTTTCCTGTAGTAATTCTAGGTAACACAATCTGCGTCAGATAAATGCAGAAACAAATGAATGCAGAACAACAGATGCTGGTCTGGTGAAGGGTCCCGACTTGAAACATCACCTATCCATGTTCTCTGGAGTTGCTGTCTGACCCACTGAGTTAGTTTAGTTTAGAAATACAGGTTGTTTGGCCCACCGGATCCTCGCTGTCCAGTGATTCCCACACAATATCACTATCCTTCACATACTAGGGACAATTTACAATTTTACCAAGCGAATTAGCATACAAACCTGTACATTTTTGGAGTATGGGAGGAAACTGGAGATCCCAGAGAAAACCCACGCAAGTCATGGGGAGAACGTACAAACTCCACACAGACAACACTTGTAATCAGGATCAAACCCGGGCCTCTGGCACTGCAAGGCAGCAACTCTACCACAGTGTGACCACACCATAACTTGAGCATTTTCATTAGCTCATAAATGGGATGAAGAGTAGACACTAAGTGCTGGATTAACTCAGTGTTCAGGCAGCATCTCTGGAGATTGTGGATAGGTGACACAATGGCACAGCAATATAGTTACTGCTTTACAGCGCCAGAGACTCGGGTTCGATCCTGACTGCAGGTGCTGTCTGTGTGGAGTTTGTATTTCCTCCCTATGACCAACCGGGGTTTCTCCGGGTGCTCCGGTTTCACCCCATACTCCAAAGATGTCCAGGTTTGTAGGTTAATTGGCTTTGGTAAAAAATAGTATATTGTCCCAAATGTGTTGGATAATGCTAGTGTACGGTGTTATCACTGGTCAGTGCAGACTCGGTAAGTCGAAGGGCCGGTTTCTGCACTGTATCTCTAAAGTTCAAAGACTAAAGTCGAAAGCTGACGTTATGAGTTGGCAGCATCTCTTGAGTTTGAAGAAGGGTCCCGACCCGAAACGTCACCTAACCATGTTCTCCATAGATGCTGTCTGCCTGTTGGGTTACTCCAGCACTTTGTGTCTTTTTTTGATACATCTGTAGTTCCGTGTTTCCACAGTTTACAGGGATGAAGAGAGTTTTCACCCGTACACGAAGGAGGAAGTTTGACACCAGCTTAGCCTTTCTTCATGAATCAGAATACACAAACCTTACAACATTACACTGTGATGGAGACATTCAAAACTATTTTTTTTAAGTATTAGAATTGTTAAGCTTTCAATTTTGAAATATTCAAATACTTTGATGCACGTTAACATGCTTTGAAAAAATAACTCTAAGGTAACAAGTAGCTGCCTCTGTTCAATATTGCTCTAGCTTCAAAATTGAGAAATCCAATCGATGCCCTATTTCCCTCTGGTGTATCTTATCACAGCTTGTTTGGCTATACATTTGTTCACAGAATCCATTTTCAGCTTCATTCCCAGGGCAGGCCATCCCTGTCCATTGGCACCATTTTGAAAGGATTTTTAACTCCGATTCTACTTTCTCCTTCTAAGTTATCTGTTTTACAATGCACTAACAAATTTGGCTTATATCTGAGAATCAATCTTGCTAAACACCTCTGTTTTAATTTGTCAGGAACATGAGCTGCATTCTAATAAACACCTAATGCTACCCGGATTGCTACAATTTCAATGGCTCTCATTAGTTCATGGTTATGGGCCTGTCCCACTTACGTGACTTTTTCGGCGACTGCCACCTGCATGAGCATTGTCACATGTGACTAGGCACAGTTAAATGATTTGCTTGTATACCCAAGAATCCTGAGCTCAATGCTCTTAAGACAGTGGAATTGACTGTAGACTTTAGGAGAGCTCCCCCTCCTCTCAACCCACTCACCATCAACAACACCACAGTCACATCTGTGGAGTATTTTAAGTTCCTGGGAACCATCATCTCCAAGGATCTTAAGTGAGGGGTTGTCATCTCCTCCACAATCATATAGGTACAACAGAGGATGTACTTCCTGCAGCAGCTGAGGAAGCACAATCTGCCACAGGCAATGATGGTCCAATTCTATATGGCCATCGTAGAGTCTGTCTTCACCTTCTCCATCATGGTCTGGTTTGGCTCAGCCACCAAGCACGACATCCGGAGGCTGCAGCGAATCATTCGATCAGCTGAGAAGGTTGTTGGTGCAACCTTCCTTCCATTGATGAACTGTACACTGCCAGGAAGTGAGTGGGTAAGATCATCTCTGACCTCTCTCACCCTGGCCACAAACTCTTTGAATCACTTCCCTCTGGAAGGAGACATCGGGCTGTCAAAGTTGCCACAGCCAGACATAAAAATAGCTTTTTGCCACGAGTAGTAGCTCTATTCATTAACCAAAAATCTATAGCCTCCTTTTGCTCTGGTATTTTATTTAATTCACATGTTTAATTGATAATGTTTTATTAATAATGTTTAATGTTTTATGTATCATACTTAACTGTCACTGTATGTCATGTTGTCACTTTCGGGCGGAGCACCGAGGCAAATTCTTTGTATGTGAATACTTGGCCAATAAACTTATTCATTCATTCATTCATTCATTCAAAAAGCTGGAGCATGTGCAGGCAGAAAAGAGTTGATGTTGCATCTTGTTTGGCACAGACACTGTGGGCTGAAGGGCCTGTTCTTCCACTGTACCGTTCTGTTATTTAACCTTGATTCCCTCAGAGACATCCTACAAAAATGTTTTGAACTAAAGAAGAAGTGTTGTCAATACTAACAGGGGAAGTTTCCTTGACTTAAAACCACGAAACATACTGTTGAGAACATTGTATTCCATTGCCTGTAGTAAATAATACTTAAGCATTTCATCAAATGCCAACCTCAATCAAAATTGATAAATCTGTTGCCGATGCCAATGCACTGAGTTATAATTGCACGGAATAGTAATAGTGAACAACATTGTATAATCAATTGAAATCCCCAGTCAACTATGGGTAACACTAATTGTTAATCAATGGACTGCCGAATTACAGCAACTCTAACCTGTGTACCTTTGATTACCTGCAGAAGGGACCCTTCAAATCTTCAGGTAGCTCAGCAGTCTTTTAAATTCTGAGGGAAAGCTGCCAAATAGCTGATCTTCCAGAGCAAAATTAGAGCATTTTTGGTGGTGCATCCACAATTTTTTTTCTTAAGTTGATGAATGAGTGTTGACTTATCATGTCTTCCAATCATATCTTGAATTTTAATTGGTTTATTAGCATGTTAACAGGCTGCTGGGTGCAGATGGCAGCTGTCCTCATCTGCATGCAGCTGCCATGGTCCAAATGTTCCGCTGAACTAATGTGCCAGTCATTAGGTGATGATAGGATCCGTTCATTGCAACGAGGCACTCGTCAGTATCAATGTCAAGTTGATGATTAGCCTTTACCTGGGTTAATCGGTCCAAATTCTTGGATCTCCCTGAGATTTCAGAACTGATAGGGACTGAATATGTCCACATGCCAAGCACTATTTCACTGATCTTAATAAAGCAATTCTCACCAAACAAAAGTCGATAGGTTTCCTCATTATATCCATGGGTTTTTTTTCTCTCTGTATGTTATATTTGGGCATTGCATTTTGATGACAATGGGGACCAGGACTAGTGGGCTTGGGTTATCAGGAGTGACTGAATCTATAAAATCTATAGACTTGCAATCTATAAAATCATGAGGGACCTGGGTAATGTGGACGTGCAATTTTTTTCCCCAGAGTATTGGATTCTAATCATTTAGAATTTAGAATTTAGATATACAGCGCAGAAACAGGCCCTTCAGCCCATTTAGTCTGTGCCGACCAGCAATCACCCCATACACTAACATTATCCTATACACTAGGAACAATTTTACAACTTTCCAAAGCCACTTAACCAACCAGCCTGTGTGCCTTTGGAATGTGGGAAGAATCTATTTAATGGGAAGATTTTGCCCGCGACACCATCACCTCCACTTCTCCTTCTTAGCCTCTTCTTCCGCCTCTCCTTGTCTCTGTGTCACAACTGTGCATATTCCAAGCCTGATTATTAAAGATCAGGGCAGCTTCAGGCAGCAAATTAACACTGGCAAATCTTGAAATGTTCACACTTACCATACAAGTCCGTGCCAACCAAGAGTGGCTTGGCATTGGCAACAAGCTCTCATTCTTCACTGATAGATCACTATTTTCTGAAGAACAATGATGTTTTTATCTATATTATGCTATTCTGACCAAGTAATTTTGAAATCTTAAATCTTGCATAAATGAAGGCTGATGTTAGTGGGCTTGAATATTGCCATGACTATATTTTACACAATACTCCTTGGAATAATTTCCACTTTCATTGCAACTGTTTAGAAAATGCTTTGCACTAACACATTCTGCAAAGCGGAACTAGCATGACTAATTTATAAATGGAGTATTGATGAGGATGGCTTTTCCTTTTAACGTGAATAGCTCTTAAGCAAGCAACAAAAAGCAACCCTTTATTAATACTGACAGGCGATGAGTCTCACGATGAAGCATTTCAATTACTTTGCAGAGTCACAAGAGTCAAAATCTTCAAACATTTCAATCAAGGGGAAGATAGTTGTCATGTGGTGCAGTTGAAAGCAAATGAAGTAACATGGGAGGATGAGGATAAATCTACAAAAAAACACATAGAAAATCAGTAATAACTTGAGAAATTTATTTCAACAAGGCTTGAGATTTTTATACCTGTCTGGGTGAAGGGAGAGAAAAAAAATAATGGTCATTTAATCAATTATTTGATCAAGTATTTCCAATACGATCATAGAGGCAGGAAACATGTTCCCGATGTTGGGGGAGTCCAGAACCAGGGGCCACAGTTTAAGAATAAGCAGTAAGCCATTTAGAACGGAGACGAGGAAACACTTTTTCATACAGAGAGTTGTGAGTCTGTGGAATTCTGTCTCAGAGGGCGGTGGAGGCCAATTCTCCGGATGGTTTCAAGAGAAAGTTAGATAGAGCTCTTAAATAGTCAAGGGAGTCAAGCGGAGTCAGGGGATATGGGGAGAAGGCAGGAACGGGGTACTGATTGTGGATGATCACCCATGAATACATTGAATGGTGGTGCTGGCTCGAAGGGCTGAATGGCCTGCTCCTGCACCTATTGTCTATTGTCTATTTTCTTTCCTTAACTTTTATAGTAAATATGGCAAAAATCCACAGGACAGAATGGATATCTCTCATTGTAAACATCGACTTTCCCCCTATATCAGCACCACACTACAATGTCAAGTTTAATCCAACACAATATAAAGTTTCCTCCAGTTCAAAAGAAGTACTACACTACTACAGTGTGACAACTGCTATGTTGTCATATGGATCATTTATCTAATGCAAGTACGATTTCAAATATGAGACACTTTTTACCATGAAACTGAATTGCTCCTTCACACAGGCCCTTTATGTATAAGTTCAGAATAAAATGACATCAAATTCATATTGGAAATATTCCCATTTGTCTGATTGCATTGGCCATTGTCATTTAACACTCAGCAAGAATACTTGGAGGTACTGCCCTTCGAGTCTGAAGAAGGGTCTCGACCCGAAATGTCACATATTCCTGCTCTCCAGAGATGCTGCCTGACCTGTAGAATGACTCCAGCATTTTGTGTCTATCTTAGCTACTGTGCCATACTGGCTTAGCTTCACTTAGTATCAATGCCTAAATGCTCCATTGCAAGAGTAAGACCACACACAAACTAGAGGAACAGCACCTCACTTTCCGCTTAGGTAGCTTCCAATCCAATGGTATGAACACTGAACTCTCCAATTTTAGGCAACTACAACCCTTTCCCTTTATTCCACCCCCCTACCCCCTCCCCTGTGGTCCACCTGAACTCACACCTGAACTCACACCTATCTCTCCCCTTTCCTTTCCACCTATATTCCTTCCTTTAGCTTCACAATTTGCAACTCTTCAATCACTTTGCTTCTCTGGCTTTTGCCAACCATCTGATTCTCAACCCCCCCTCACCTGTATCCATCTATTACTTGCCAGGCGTTGTGGGTGGAACACATTGCCTGAGGGTGTGGTGGACAGGTAATCTCACACTAATCGAAAATAATCTACATAAACACGCAAATCACCAAGTCATTGAATGGTATGCATCAAGTGCTGGTGTATGGGATTAGTGTGGATGGGACTCGATGGTTGGCACGGATGTGATCGGTTAAAGGCCCTGTTTCTATGCTGTATAATTCTATAGCCAAGGAAACACATTAAATTCATCACACCATCCTGGTGAATTTTAATTTGGTTTTGATTAGCTTCAGAAAATAAAACTTCCCTCCACTCTTATCACGTATAATTTAAGTTTTTCTTCTTTTGAATTGAACAAAAGCCACACAATCATAATCTAATTATTATTCAGGAGCTTGCAAAAGTACTTACAGTAAGGGAATGCTTAATTTGTCATTTAGCACTCAGCAAGAATTTATCCTAACAAATTTAATGCCCAAGGTGATAAATATTGAATTAATTTGCATGTTGTGCTAAATTCTGCATTTGGAAAAGTAAACTGATCATTTGTGCATTCATTACACCCCATGAAATGTAACAAATTTCTAATGTGCCTACTCTTTTAGCATACGTATTGTTGCAGAAACTAAGTCATACAAATTTCAGTGTGGAAATGGTGCCCAGCGTTTCTTCTCTTAATTATCTCTCATCTTCCCACTTAATTATCTCAGTTGTGGTCCATTTATCTCTTATCATCCCACTGACATATCTTTGGTCCAATTCCTGACCAAAGAATATGTGTGGGAAGGTGAGAGATAAAGCGCCACAATGTGGAAAGTACATTCATAGAGCTGAATTATCCTATTATATGAATTATCCTGCATTCTCCCCTTAACCGCTGAGTCACTGCCTCAAAAAGGCTGGCAGCATCATCAAGGACCCAGACCATCCGGGCCATACACTCATCTCCCCACTACCTTCAGGTAGAAAGTACAGGAGCCTGAAGACTGCAACGACCAGGTTCAGGAATAGATACTTCCCCACAGTCATCAGGCTATTAAACCTGGCTCAGACAAAACTCTGAACACTAATTGCCAATAATCTGTTTAATTGAATTTTATAAGTTTATTTATTCATGTGTGTATATATTTATACAATGGTGTATGGACACACCAATCTGTTTTGTATTTGTGCCTAATTATGGTCTGGTGTGCTAAAGCAAAGCAAGAATTTCATTGTCCTATCAGGGACACATTCAATAAAACTCTTTTGAACTCTTGAACTCTTAACCTCTGACACCCATACCCATAGAGTTATACAGCACAGTATAGAAAGAAGGCCATCAGCCCAACTTGTCCATGCAAAGCAAGGTGCATACCTGACCTAATACCATTTGCCTATGTTTAGCCTAATTCCCTTTAAACCATTCCTATCCATGTATCCTATCTGCCCAAACGTCTTTGAAATTTTCTAATTCTACCTGCATCTATCACCCACCCCGTTACCTACATCAACACTGTCTAGATGCAATACTTTCCCCTTCAGATCCCTTTAAAACCTTTCCTTCCTCACCTCAAATCAATGGCCTCCAATTTTGTGGATTAGGAAAGGCCATGGAAGTGGAAATATCAAGTAAAGGAATATGATTCAAGAATCATGGCTCATATGAGAAATGTGATGGAGAAAGAGTTGAGGGAGATAGCGGGTTACAGTGCGATGAAATAGTGGAAGTAGAATAAAGGCTGTGGGATTACTTTAAGGAACTGGTCATGGCTACTGCGGCTCCCCACAATATCGTGTGCCAGACAAAATGCTTTATAGATAAAGAGGGATTATTGCCTTGTGGTATTGAGTAAATAGAAACTGACATAATACCTCGTTTCATTTGCACTTTGCATTCATTTATTGTTTCCCAAATAAATCCCATAAGAGTGAATATAACTCTGTATCTCACATTTTAGTGATTTGTGAATTCTGTAAGGGCATATTTCTCCAATCAAATATCTATAATGCAGTCCCCTGTATGTATGCTTTTATAATGTTAAGTGTATTATGGATTTGGTGTTTTTTTAGGGAAAGCTAGATTTGTATGAAATCTTAAGGATGAGTGAAGGCAAATAATTTCTACTTTGGCTGCACTTCTTGATAGTTTTAAGAGTGGATATTTGTAGCAGGTTTACCAATGCAATTAATTAAGGTTTATCATGAAAGAATATAAACAACATCAAGTGTATCCAGTTCAGTAGCTACGCGGAGCAGAGTTTAAAAATAATTGAATTTTTTTTTTTTTTAATCTTCACAAATGTTTTGTGATAAACTAAAGAAGGATTAAAAAGGTGTTTTAGTATCCGCCCACACAGGAAGTAGTTTAAAATTGACAACCACCACAAAGGCCCTCCTGGATAACAGTTTGGGGAATCTATAATTCAGTCGGGTGTTGTCTAATTTTAGTGTGGATGAAGTTATTCCCCAGCACAGTAGTTCTGAAACCACCATAACCATGGACAGCTTAAAAAAAATTGAACTTCCTCTGTACAAACATTGTGCTTAAAATTTCGTTATCTCTTGTTCTGTTGTAGGTGAATTTTGCCAAAAGAAATAACTTGAAACCAGGAGAAACTCTTTATCATTTGGTAAATAATTACTCAAAAGATTCATTACACAATTGAAAATGGAAGAGGAAATAGATACATTTATCATCTATTCAAATATTATCAACGTAGCTGTTTCAACATCTGAGTCCAAATGAGACTGTAATGTCATTTTGTGGAAGATTAGAGGTTTTTCTACTAATCGTTTTCTGTCAATTGTGTTACCAACTACTACATTACCACCAATTTGAGTTTTTAAATGGTTGTCATGGTTACAATGTGGAACTTTATTACTATAATCCATCAAATCGCCCTGAAGAATTGTGGGAGATGTTTGCTTCCTATTGTCAATGCATTCGTATTTTTGCTCATCTCAGGGCCCTCAAAAGATAAGGTTTTATTTGGTTTTATTTATTAGATATACTTAATCTGCCATTTTTTTCACTTTTCATCTTTCTTAATTTCCTTGATAGTATTTATTTCAATGAAATGCCAGCTTTTTATACAGTGCTTCCTATTCAGCTTGCTGATTTCACTAATCAATGCCAATTTTTTGATATGGTGCCTCTTCAACCTTTCATTATTATCTGGATTGGGCTTCTTTGTGACATCTGCTGAAGCAGGTTATCTTTAGAATCCAAATACAGACTGGTTATTTATTAATCTGAGATCCGAGAGCAATGCCAAAATGAATATTAAGTGAACTTGAATAAATGTGATCTTCTTGCCAAGTTTATTTTCATATTATGGCACTGCCTCCTAACGCTACAAACCCCCTTCATTCCTTGTTGAAGCATCAGCCCCTTACAAAATCCAAGTAACCAACATACTTTATTTGTGTAGGTAGGAACTGCAGATGCTGGTTTAAATCGAAGATAAACACAAAATGATGGAGTAACTCAGCGGTAAAGGCAGCATCTCTGGAGGGAAGGAATGGGTGATGTTTTGGGTGATCCTAAACGTCACCTATTCCATCTCTTCAATGATGCTGCCTGTCCCGCTGAGTTACTCCAGCATTTTATGTCCATATTTTCTTTGTGTATCTCATATTCTTTCCTACTCTTTTCCATCTGTTCACCACAGACCTGGCTGCTCACAGAGTCATGGAGAATGAGGTGCATAGGACAAAAATAGGCTAAAGGGCATAAAGTGCTAGAGTAACTCAGCGGGTCAGGCAGCATCTCTGGAGAACATGAATAGGCGATGTTTCAGGTCAAGATCCTTCTTCAGACTGATTGTGGTGAAGGGGGGAAAGCTGGAAAAGGAAAGAGGGTCCAAAGTGTGGTAGGTAACAGGTGGACATTGGTGAGATGCAGTTTTGATAAGCAGAACAAATGCCAGAGAGAACAGAAATTGTGCACCGGGTCATAGAAACATAGAAACATAGAAAATTAGGTGCAGGAGTAGGCCATTCGGCCCTTCGAGCCTGCACCGCCATTCAATATGATCATGGCTGATCATCCAACTCAGTATCCCCGTACCTGCCTTCTCTCCATACCCCCTGATCCCCTTAGCCACAAGGGCCACATCTAACTCCCTCTTAAATATAGCCAATGAACTGGCCTCAACTACCCTCTGTGGCAGAGAGTTCCAGAGATTCACCACTCTCTGTGTGAAAAAAGTTCTTCTCTTGGTCCAAAGAAAACAATCTCAGACTATCAAATCACTCCTCTGCTCTCTAGTTCAAGATACTAGAATACTGGCTCTCTAGCCCAAGATACTTCCTGTAAATCTTTTCTGCATTCTCTCCAGCTTAATCACATCCTGGAGCATGGTGACAGGAACTGTATGCAATGCTCCAAGTATGGCCTGACTAATAATTTGTGCAATTGTAACATAATCTTCCAACTTGTGGGCTCATTGTCTTGGATGAGGAAGAGATGCGCTGTTACCATCCTTCTGTCTGCCTGTGACAACACTTTGGGGGGATTGGGTACTTGTGCCATTGAGGCTTCCACCATTGGAAGAAGCCTAATGTGAGTCACAGAATAGATGGAGATAGAATTAAAAATTGGTGGGAAAGATCCTGCAATCTCCCTCAGCTCAATTCAGCTTAGTTTATTGTCACGTGTACCAAGGTACAGTGAAAAGCTTTTATTGTGTGCTAACTGGCCAGTGGAAATACAAGATTACACTTGAGCCAGTGTATAGATACTGTACATGATAAGGGAATAATGTTTAGTGCAAGGTAAAGCCATTAAAGTCCGATCAAAGATAGCCGAAGGGATACCAATGCGGTAGATAGTAGTTCGGGACTACTCTCTAATTGCCCTCTTTTCCCCCCCACAAACTTCTAGGGTGTAACTGTGGAGGCTCCAGAGATTTACCCACCTTCATGCATGTTTAAGACTCCCAATACCTCCTTGATTGCAATGTCAATATATTTCAGGATCTCATTGTTCTCTTCCCTGAACTCACTAACTTGTATGTCTTCGATGTCTTTTCCTTGTTGCTCTTCTACAGAAAAAGCCTATTGTGGGTCACAGAATAAATGCAGACAAAGACTTAAAATCTGGTCATTATGAGTTGATATAATGATGATCATTAGCTCTTCAGCCACTTATCTTTAATACCTCACAAAGAAACAAGGAGGCTCTTTGAGTACTTCATGTAATAAGGAAATGTGCTGAAAGTTATCACCAGATAATTCTCTTCAATCTCTTGCAAATACATGGTGACAGGAAGTGGAGGTCAACAGAAAGAGAAGGGCAAGCCCATAGAAGACATTCAGATTTATAAAAGGACTTTCACGTATTTGCAAAGTGCCACACAGGCAATTAATTACTTTTGAAGTAGATGCATTGATATTAAGCAATGCAAATGTGGTAGCAGAATTACACTGGCCAAAGCATCATAAACCTGACATGATGTAAGTGACCATTCAGACTAATTTGCTCTTATTTACTGAGTGATAAATGTTGGCTGAGATAACCCTTGTGCAGGGAGAAAAACAAGAAGTTATTCTGCCCACCTGAACAAACACATTCTTGGCTTATTGCCTCACTAGTGGCAACTCTGTAAATGCCACACTCCAACACTAGAATTATATAAATTTGTAATATAAAATCATATTCTAGTGTTGAAATAGTGCTATTATGATTTGGAGGCTATTACGCCATTTTTCTGATAACGTTTCTATGCAGCAATGTGGGGTGGAATTTGCCTTAAAGATGCTTTAGAAAGGCATGGTCTGCTGTTGGTGGCCTACAGATGGTACACACACTTGTACTTGGCTCAGACAGTTCTTTACACAGTGCTTGAAAGCTTCCAGCACTCACTGCCAAGGTTCAGCATGAATAATGACCAGCTGGGTGAGTGGCTGAAGGGCAACTACTGCCTAGCAACTAGACTTCAAAGAAGTGTTCATATCTTCAAGAAAGTAAAGAGGAAGACACGAACTAAAAGAAAAAATCTGCAATTTTTGCAAGATTAATATTTAGTGCTCTGCGATCCATGACAGGGTTGATTTTGCTAATGGAACCAAAGCTTATCTTTAATACATTTGTAAAAATGTGAACATTTTTATTTTTAATGCACCCTATCTCGGAGTTAGCAAACAAGTAGGCACAGCTTCACAGCTTTCAATTTAGACAATATGAAAATGGAAATAATTTTTAGCTACTTAACGGATCAAATGTCAAATAATCCATCAACTATGATGGTGTTCAGTCAAATGGATCATATAGATCTCAAGATAGATCCATGTTCTATGTTGTTGTTGTTGATCTCAGAAGGGCCAGCAAACATCTGCAAGGAAACGTTTGCCGATTCCTGGTCACTTGCCCATAACTCTTGTAGAAAGTCAGACTATTGACTTATCATAAGAGCTGATTATAATGCCTGCTGCCACTTATTAACTTGGTGCCATAACAGAAGGCTTGCACCATCAGAAGAAGCTTACCAAGAGTCATGGAATAGATGGAGATGGAATAAAAAATTGGTGAGAACGAGTAAATGTTTTTCATAATCTGTGTGGTTATACAACCAGTCTGAATAAGGGCCCCAACCCAAAACGTCATCCAACATTTTTTCTCCAGAGATACTGCCTGACCCGCTGAGTTACTCCAGCAATTTGTGTCTATCAGTGAAATCAAGTGCTCTTTTTGTGCCACCGAAAGACTGATAGTATCAAATGCCAATCTCTTGCAAAAACACATCAATGTATTAACTTATTTATGTTCCACCCCCTGCATATTATGAAAGAGTTTAAGAAAATTCATCATGATCTTCCAATTTAAAAGTTGTTTCTCCCCACTTTGTTCATGTGAAATCATGCCTCACAAATTTTATTCGCTTTTTTTAAGAGATCAAGGTGGATGGTCACAGCAATTTTCTCAGAGTAGGGCTAGCAAAAACTGGGGCATAGGTTTAACCCAAGTGCAGAAAAATGTAAAGGGGACCTGAGGGGCATGTTTTTCACATAGAAGTGGGTAAATGGAATGAGCTGCCAGAGGAAGCGTGAGAGATGAGTATAATTTTACTTCGGAGTCACGTGAGTGACTACGTGAAGAACCCACCCAGCGCGCAGGCGCGGCATTACGTCAGCAGTGCAACAGCGGCAGCAGCTGGAGCCAGGCTCTCCAGCTGCAGCATAAAGACGAGACCTCAGGTAAGTGCCTTTTTTGTTACAGAGTCGCGCTAGAGAGAATAATGGCCTCTCGCAAGCGACCAGCCAGGAGGACTGCCTGCCCTACTCCACCCGAGGACGGGTCCATAGCGGGACGGCAGCCTCTCGCAGCGGAGGAGCTTTTTCAACGCTCCCGCTCACCCGACACCGAGCCGCCCCCAGTGCTGCAGATTTCAACGCCCCGCACAGGGAGGAAGGCGACACAGAAAACCGACCGGCCGGTGTCCTCCGATGAATCGGAGGAACGGGAACACTCTCCCCCACCGAAAAGGGGAGACGCTCGGATAAGCTGCATGAGGCAGCTCCTCGAGCGTATGATTAATGAGGAGATGCGGCATCTCCCAGGAGGACGGGCTTTGGCCTCCTCCTCTCCACACCCTTCTGTACCCTCTATGTTCGAGGGCAGTAAGGGAGGCCAGGACTGGGCTGGCCTATCCCAAGGGCAGGCGGAGGATATCGTCAGCATGCCGGGCGTGCCGGAAGAAGAGCTACTGGGTGTAGTGGGCCGATATGCGGCACCACCAACAACTGGGATGGTGTTGCCACCCAGAATGGCGGCAACTATAAACAGGCTGTCCAACAACCCGCTGCAGGACAAGGCTGTCCAGCAGGCCCTTGACAACTACATCGCGCCAGAAAATTGCGAGGCGCTGAGGGTCAAGACGGTAAATGGGCAGATCTGGAACCAGCTGGGGCAGCAAATAAGGGCTCAGGAGGTCAAAATGCAGCGAGTCCTGAAGCTCCACTCAGCAGCCGTCACCGCCTTTGCTCGGTCCGTTGGGGATGAAGACCTGACCATACCCCAGCAGGATGCCCTCGCACTGATGTGCAGCACCACGTATGAGCTAAACAACCTACGGCGGGACAACATCAGGCCTGCCCTCAACCCAACATATGCCGGCCTCTGTAAAGCTCCAGCGCCCGAACGACAGGCGCTGCTATTTGGTGCGGATCTGGCCAAAAGGCTCAAGGAGTTGGAAGAGGCGGCAAAACCAGTAGGCCTCATAAGGGCAGGGCCAGGACCGAGCAGGGTGAAGACACCCTGTTGGCCGCACGCCTCGGCAGCCACCAGCAGATACCGAGCTGGTGAAAGCCTGGTGGACCGCCTCCCACTACCCCCAGTGCTCTTTTTTAGAGCGGGGCCCAGGGCGGAGCCGTGGGAAGATGCGCCGCCCCCGCCGCAGCACCAACACGGACAACCTTGGGCCAGACCCACCGGAAACGACCCCACAAGTGAACATGGAGGTAGGTGGGTCTGGTTCCTGTCAACATACACAGACAAAGGGTGTAGTAGTATAACAGGGGGACGTTTGAGGTTCTTCAAGCATGTTTGGTGCTCCCTTACTAACAATCAGTTTATACTCAACAGTATTAGTGGATACAAAATTGAGTTCAAACCAGGCGTAGAACTGCCAGTTCAGCACATGCCCCAAAGGGTGTTCCTTCCCTCGGCAGTTGAGAAGGTAGAAGGACAAGCTGAACTTGATCGGCTCGTGGCTAAAGGCATCATAGAAATGACCACACACGAGCCGCAAGAATTTGTATCAAATATTTTTCTCAAAACCAAAAAAGATGGTGGATGTCGCATTATTATTGATCTGACATCACTCAATCAGTCTGTTGAGTATCAACATTTCAAAATGGAGACATTTGTCACTGCCAGACAACTGATCTCCAAGGGATACTACATGGCAAGCATAGATATCAAAGATGCTTACTATTTGGTACCCATTCATAAAGATTACTTTAAATATCTGAAATTTATCTGGAGGGGCCAGCTATGGCAGTACCGAGCTTTGCCCAATGGTTTAATGACAGCTCCCAGACTATTTACGAAAATTCTTAAAGTGGCCATGAAGAAATTGAGAGAACTAAAACATTTAGTAGTGGCCTATCTGGACGATGTTCTCATATTAGGAAGAACACGGGAACAAGCTGTCGCAGGAGTGTTAGCCACTAAACAACTCCTTGAAACTTTGGGTTTTATCCTTCACCCAGATAAATCAATATTGGAGCCTACTACTAACATGGATTACTTAGGCTTCACTATTGACACGATTCACATGACTGTCACTCTGCCCAGAAACAAAACAGTTTCACTCATTGAAGCTTGTAGCCATTTAATTGCTACACCGCAACCTAGAATACGGCATGTAGCCAGAGTTATAGGCTCTATCGTAGCAGCATTTCCGGCTGCCCAACATTGGCCCTTGCATTATCAAAATCTACAAAGAGCAAGGACTCATGCATTACGCCTTCATAGGGGGCATTATGATCGCAAAATGGATTTACCCGCTGAAGCCAAATCAGAACTTCAGTGGTGGGTTGACAATATTTGGCACAGTCACAGTCCTATCGCCGTAACCAATCCTAACATAACCATTGCAACGGATGCCAGTGCTTTAGGCTGGGGAGCTACTAACTCCATAGACAGCACAGGTGGCAGATGGACTAACTCAGAGGCATCGCTACTACAATCACTGGGCATTAACTTTTTGGAAATGCTCGCCGCCTTTTATGGGCTCTGAGTTAGTCCATCTGCCACCTGTGCTGTCTATGGAGTAACTCAGAGGCATCGCTACTACAATCACTGGGCATTAACTTTTTGGAAATGCTCGCCGCCTTTTATGGGCTAAAAGCATATGCATCTGGTATGCGGCACGTGCATGTTAGAATTATGATCGACAACACTACGGCAGTATCTTATATCCAGCACATGGGTGGCATTAAATCAGTATCATGCGACAAATTAACTGCTCTAATCTGGCAATGGTGTGTCGAGAGACATATTTGGCTATCAGCTGCCTATTTACCAGGCAAGCTAAATTTAGTGGCGGACACCAGGTCACGAAAATTCAACGACAACATCGAATGGATGTTGGACCCAAAATTATTTGCTAAAATTATCAAGCAATATGGTACGCCAGATATAGATTTGTTTGCGTCTAGGTTAAATCACCAACTACCCATGTATGTGGCTTGGGAACCAGACCCAGAGGCAGCAGCGGTAGATGCCTTCACGCTGGACTGGGGAAATTTCTTTTTCTATGCTTTCCCTCCCTTCTGCCTCATCAGTCGGGTACTCCAGAAAATTCAGGCAGACTCAGCCTCTGGCATTCTGGTCGTGCCCGACTGGCCTACCCAACCATGGTTCCCAATGTTCCACGACATGGTGGTAGAGACACCAATGGTCCTTCAACACCACCCCCAATTATTGACTCACCCGGTAACTGGCATTAGCCATCCATGCCACCAAAAATTGAAACTCCTGGTTTCCAGTTTTTGAACAGGCCTTACCGGGGATTGGGGTTATCAGACAGAACAATCACCACCATGTCGGCATCCCTGCGAGTTTCCACCAAGAAACAGTACCTGACCTTCATCAGGAAATGGGAACAGTACTGTCTGGACGCAGGGACATCCTACAAGACGGCTTCGATCTCGGATGTGCTGGAGTTCCTGGCCCACCTGCACCATGATCTCAAGATGAGCTACAGTGCCATCAATACGGCTCGGAGCGCACTGTCCGCATACCTCATGCCGATAGAACAGCATAGTGTGGGATCCCACCCTCTAGTCATCAGACTCCTTAAGGGGATCTTTAATACCAAACCCCCTACACCTAGATACACTCACATGTGGGATGTGAGTGTAGTTCTGACACACCTTCGAGGTTGGCCTCCGGTGGGATCCCTGAGCCTGGAACAGGCCACTTACAAAACCCTCATGCTCATGGCGCTTGTCTCAGCTCAAAGGGTTCAGTCGCTCCATCAGCTAAATCTGAACTACATGGTGACCACCCCAGATACCATTACTTTCACCATGCCGGGGTTGGTAAAACAAAGTAGACCAGGTACATCAAACTCCCCGTTGATCTTCCGGGCTTACCCTCCAGAACCTAGGCTGTGTGTGGTGACCCACCTTCATCATTATCTAGACACAACCCAAACGCTAAGAGGGAGAGAGAAAGCCTTATGGGTTAGCCACAGAAAGCCTTTTGGACGGGTAACCAGCCAAACATTATCCAGATGGTTGAAACAGGTCCTCAGCATGGCAGGGATTAACACAAATGTTTTTAAATCCCATTCAACCAGGGCAGCGTCCACCTCAGCGGCGGATAGGATGCAGGTTCCCCTCGACCACATCCTCAGAGCAGCGGGATGGTCAAGGGAATCGACATTCCAACGATTTTACAAGAAACCGCTGATGGAACAGGACGTCTTTGCGGATACCGTTTTAAAAACCGCAAAGTTATGATTTAAAGCCCATGGGAGCTATTTTGTTTTTTGTTATAGTTAATAAATATTTCTTTTATAACTAAACAAACTTGTTGGTCTCTAGCTACCACTTCCTCCCTCGATGATCTTTCGGCAGTGAGTGATATAACTGTTACACGGTTTGAAATCACAGACCTTTGAAGTCTTCACGTAGTCACTCACGTGACTCCGAAGTAAAATAGTAAGATTAAACGAGTACTTACCAGTACGAAGTTTGATCTGTATTTTATGAGGAGTTACGATGAGGGATTACGTGCCCTCCGCTCCCACCCTCATTATATAGATCAAATTCGGACTAATGTCTCATTGGTCTTCACTATCTTTACTTCAACTAGTGTCTATCTGTGATTCCACACCGCTGCTTGGAAGTATGCCGCGCCTGCGCGCTGGGTGGGTTCTTCACGTAATCCCTCATCGTAACTCCTCATAAAATACAGATCAAACTTCGTACTGGTAAGTACTCGTTTAATCTTACTATTACAATGTTTAAAAGACATTTGTATATGTTCATGGATAGGCAAAGTTTAGAGGAGTATGGGGCAATTACAGGCAAATGGGACCAGCTCACAAAGTGTTGTGGATGAGTTGTGCCTATGGGCCTGTTCTTGTGTTGTTGATCTTTATGACACTTCAACCTGGTTCAATTGGTTCAGAATACCCATGGAAAGTGATTTTCCCAACAACCCACTCTCAATTAATGGCCCGATTGAAAATATTTATTGTCATCCCTCCAGTTATTTACTTCATAGATTATTTTATCGTCCTAGCTGTGATGTTTATGTACTGTGGGAACATATCATGCTTTTCTCATCATCTGTCGCCCTATATAAAGCACAGTGGATTCTCTTTTATCTTCTGCTTTTATTCAAGAACCTTTAAATCTCACTTTTTTAGAGGGTGAAGTGTAGCCATAATTGTCAATACTGTGGCCTGAAATAATCCTGGAACAGTGAGGCTGAAGAATAAAACAGTTTGTGTCAGAAGGAACTGCAGATACTGGTTTTCACTGAAGATAGACTAAAAATGTTGGAGCATCTCAGCGGGTCAACCAGCATCTCTGGAGAAAAGGACTAGGTGACGTTTCGGGTTTGAAGAATGGGTCTTCAATCAAAAGGACCAATTTATTCTAACTCTGTTTTTTTGTGTGAAAATCAGTTTTCCATCCGTGCTAACATACTTTCTCAAATACTATGGTCCCTAAGCCCTCATTTATTCCCTTGCCTAATAAACTGGGAGTGCATTTACCAGAAGGAATGCACTGTTTTGCAAGTTGGCTTACAACCATCTCCCTAGGGCAATAGGCGATGGGCAATAAATACTCATCTGTGAATGATGTTCAGATCCCACAAATAAACCAAAATAAAACTGTTGTGTTTCTTACAACAGTTTCAGACATCTTCAGTGCCTGTGATATGCTTTAGGCACCCTGCAAGTCTTCTTTCTAATGTAAAAGCAGTAAAGGTTAGGCTTCAGCTATGAGAAGAGAAACAGAAGGAATGTTTCAGGTCACAGATCCTGCAGCTGAACTTTTTCTGTTTTTGTCAAGACTTTTTCTGTCTTCCTTTATTCACAAACTAACAATCTGCTTTACCATTGTTTCTCAAGTACAATCAGCATCAGTATTGTGGACCTTAGCTTTCCATTTGCTTTGGACTAGCATATTTGTGACCTAGTGTATGGTGTGCAGTGGGTGGCCTAGTTCTTTGGATTCGTAAGGTCTTTTCACTTGCAAATGGATGCCTCACCCAACACTAACTTGGACAAACATCAAATAGGTATAGCAATAAGCACTCGGGGAAGTGAGTGGGTCAGGTAGCTTCTGGGGAGGGAATGGATGATGATGATTTGAGTCGGAACCCTTCTTCAGTCAGAAGATTCCAGCATCTGCAGTCTTGTGTGTCATGGGTGTAGTTGCTCAACTATGGTGCAGTTATTAACAAAACAATAGCTTTTATTTATATAATGTCTTTGAGACAGGAAGGGGGAACCCAAGAGTAACTGAAGAAAGGTCTTGACCTGAAATATCACCTATCCATGTTCTCCAGGGATGCTGCCTGATACGTTGAGTTACTCTAGTCACTTTGTATCCTTTTGTGTAACTGGATTATGTTGTAATGGCTGAAGATCAGGAGTTAAAGTCTTCCTGTGGTGTGGCATGCTGTGTTCCAATGACATCCAATTACTTCCTATGGCTATCCTTATTTTGCCAAGCCACTCTCACAAAACCAAAGCAGATATTGTACATCATATACTTTGTTTTCAGATAATGGAAGTGAGGGTAGAACTTTTCTGGTGATTTATTTCACTTTATTTTGTGACTAAGAGCTAAAGGGTTTTGTGTTGAACACTATCAATCCGTATCACGACAGCAACAACCACAGAACAAGGGTCTGTTGAGAGGTTGCTGGTTAATGCCCCTGTCCCACTTAGGAAACCTGAACGGAAACCTCTGGAGACTTTGCGCCCCACCCAAGGTTTCCGTGCGGTTCCCGGAGGTTCCTGGAGGTTTTTGTCAGTCTCCCTACCTTCTTCCACTACCTGCAACCTCCGGCAACCACCTGCAACCTCCAGGAACCGCACGGGAACCTTGGGTGGGGTGCAAAGTCTCCAGAGGTTTCCGTTCAGGTAAGTGGGACAGGGACATAACCAAACAATCTGAAGTTATGATCCTCACTACTCCTTACTCTAGTGCAGGGGCTCCCAATTGGGTCCCGCGCCTAAGGGGCCCCGCGCTAGAGTAATCTACTCTCAGCTCGCATTGTTAAAAAATGTTTTCTTTGGCATGGTGACCGACCAAAGTTTCTAGAGGTCATCAGATTTATGTTTGTTTCCTTCTCACAGTGTGAGTTTCCCTTCCATCTATTGTAAACACAGCTGACTGGATCTTACTACTAGTTGATTAATTTTGTGTGACAGAGCCATAAATGAGATAAGTTTTAGTGACCGAGATATAAACCATACATCTGAAATATGAAGTCACTGATTTTCTGAAGATTACTGTAAAGAGCGGTACAAAATGTTCATAAAACAGCAGGTAAAAGATGAGAGAGCATAAGGATAAAATTGGCTACAATAAGTGGGATGGAATATGACTTTTCAAACTCTGTGTGGTGTAACGGAGGGAGGTTAGATGCAGAGAAAAGTAAGCCATAGTGAAAGAGTACTTAAGAACCAAAATAGCTGTGAATCACAGGAGGGGATACGACTTTTCTACATGTGTGCGTCCAGACTGACTGTCAGTCTCTGTCTCTTTCTCTCACACGTGTCGGGTCAATTGACAATGGGTGCAGGAGTAGGCCATTCGGCCCTTCGAACCTGCACCGCCATTCAATGTGATCAAGGTTGATCATCCCAAATCAGTACCCAGTTCCTGCCTTCTCCCCATATCCCATCTATCTTCAAGAACCCTATCTAGCTCTCTCTTGAAAGTATCCAGAGAACCTGCTTCCACCGCCCTCTGAGGCAGAGAATTCCACAGACTCACAACTCTCTGTGAGAAAAAGTGATTCCTCGTCTCCGTTCTAAATGGCTTACCCCTTATTCTTAAACTGTGGCCCCTGGTTCTGGACTCCACCAACATCGGGAACATGTTTCCTGCCTCTAGCAGGTCCAAACCTTTAAAAATCTTATGTTTCAATAAGATTCCCTCTCATCCTTCTAAACTCCAGAGTGTACGAGCCCAGCCACCCCATTCTCTCAGCATATGACAGTCCCGCCATCCCGGTTTGGGTTTGGGTGTGGGTGTGGGTTTGTCAGATCGGGTTGGTTGTAGTTTTTTTTTGATCCCCACATGACACTTGCTATTTATGCCAAGTTTGGTCCAGATCAGTAAAGTAGTTTCTGAGATTCTCATGCGGACAAAAGGCCAAACAGACAGACTTCTGTGATTTATGCATAGAAACATAGAAACATAGAAACATAGAAAATAGGTGCAGGAGGAGGCCGTTCAGCCCTTCGAGCCAGCACCGCCATTCATTGTGATCATGGCTGATCATCCCCTATCAATAACCCGTGCCTGCCTTCTCCCCATATCCCTTGGCTCCACTAGCCCCTAGAGCTCTATATATATGTAGCTTAGATCTGTTTGGTCCATTATCTCGCAGGCACTGTTTAAGCACACATTTTGATTACTTTCCATTCTACCGTAGAGATATAAAGTCTATAATAGACTTTATTTCTATTTCTATAATTCTACAGACCTTGGCTGGGGACCTGGGGCTCACCAAAATTGTTCCCAATTGGGCCCCACATCTCCTAAGGCCGGCCCTGTTCTAGTGATTCTTGACCGATCACAATGCCTCCACAACCTCTAAAACTAAATGGGATGTAGTCCATCTAACCAGGTGACTTATCCATCTTCAGACCTTTCAGCTTCCCAAGCATCCTCTCCTTAGTAATTGCAACTCCACTACTTCTATCAGGACTTCACAAAATCTCTGCTAATGCAGAGAAAACAATCCAATTCTGTCTAATCTCACCCTGGTGCTAATACCCCCTAATCCATGTATTCCAAAGCATCCACATCCTTCTGTAATGGGGTGACCAGAACTGCATGCAATACTCCAAATGCTGCACAACCAGCTGTACCGTGACTTCCTGGCTCTTATATTCAATGCCCTGCCCAAGCACACGACATGTGTTCTTTACCACTCTATCTCCTTGTGTTGCCACTTTCAGGGAGCTATGGACATGTACCCCAAGATTTCTCCGTACATCAATGATGTTTAGTCATGCCGTTAATTGTATGTTTTCCCGTTACACTTGACCCCCACAGTGCAACACCTCACACTTGCTCATTTAAACTCCATCTGCCATTTCACCACTCATTTCTTCCGCTGATCTATATCCTGCCATATCTCCGTGTCACTTGTAAGACTTTGTCCCACTCTCACCTCTCTTCCAGCTTTCTCTCCTTCCCACCACAATCAACCCTGCACTGTCCCTTCATTTTGATTAAATGTTCTAACACCCTGACATCGGCCTAATGCTTTTGCATGCACATATATATATACAGCAGTTCCTGCACATGCACCTTCAAGACATCCCTTCATTACTTTTGTTTATCTTTCTCTTTTCTCAACTATATTTACTGCTTGCACCTTTCCAGTTATAATATGGGATAAATACCTCTGGGTCTTGAGCTTGCAGTTTCAAACTCATTCCAGCAACATGCTTCAATTACACAGGCAAGCACTCGAGGTTTTTTCATTCCTGGGTTTTGTCCAACCATCTGCCTATCAACCCACCCACCCCTCATCTAAATCCACCTATCACTCTCCAGGCACTGACAAGCCCCTCCTCTCATACAGCTTTCTTCTCCCCATCACAATTAGTCTGAAGAAGGGGCCCAACCTGAAATGTCAGCTAATACGTTCTCCAATGATGCTGCATGACTTGCTGAGTTACTCCAGCACTCTGTATCTTTTTTGCATGCCAGCATCTGCAGATCTTGTTACTTGATGAAATCTGTCCTGTCTGCACAGTAAGCTCCAATACTAAAGCAGATCCTGACACATGCAAACAAATACCTCTCTTCCAACTGCGATTTGACATGCTTTCTTGATATGGTCACTTGTATATAGTACAAGTTTGACAAAAGAACCCATCTACGGGATGTCCAGCATTAAAACCTATATCTTCAATTTCCTCCCAATTATCTGGGATCCCACATCTCCCAAAGGTCTGTCCGTCCTGCTTAACACCTGTGTGTGTGTGTGCAAGACAGCTTATTGTCCACTTCACCAAAATGGCAGGCAATCCCCTTGCAACAAATGAGCCTGCATGCTCTGCCTTCTAAATCGAATAAACAGAAAATGATGGAAAAACCCAGCCGGCCAGAACACAGAAACAGAGTTAATGTTTCAGATTTTAACTCCTTCATTTAATTCCGTTTCCCTTCCCACAGAACAGTCTGAAGAAGGGTCTCGGTCTGAAACGTCACCCATTCCTTCTCTCCAGAGATGCTGCCTGTCCTGCTGAGTTACTCCAGCATTGCGTGTCTATCCCTTCCCGCAGATGCAGCCTGACCTGCTACGTATTTCCACAATTCTCTGATTTATTTTTTGATTTCTAGCATCAGTGTTTTGATTTTGATTTTCTGGTGCCTGAAGTATGGTTGTTTTTCTAGTCTTCTTTGCTGAAAATGTACTCCATTGTATATGGGACAAGGATGAACAAAGGGGAAAACTATTGGTTGTCTTTCAATAGATTTTGTGCTCTACAACATTAATCAGACCATATTGTAATAACAACTTGTCTTGTCGAATAACAAGTCCCCTTATCCAACCCGGAATGGTCCAGTACGAACATTTTACTGAAAGCCTACAGTGTTCATTCAAAATGACTATCATTATTTGATCTTGCAAGCAGAGTATATTTAATAGTAAAAAGACAAAGGAAGGCTGGTTCATCAGCAATAGCTACTTGCAATCTGTGTAATTGTCTCTGATATAGTGAAGCTATGCTTCAGTGACTATAATTACAGCTATTAGCTGTTGCATTTAGTTGCTGCTTTAGTTCAGGCGGTGCTGAGGCTCTACATTTGTACCAGTTTAAAGCGGTGCTCAGGAGAATATTTCAGTCTTATTCGGGCAACAGAAACAATTGACAATGTTATGAACTCCACAAATTGCAAATGGAGGCGCAAGGAACCGCATATGCTGAGATTAGTTTATTTAATGCGAGGATCCACAGACTCCTGCGCCTCCTTGATGGGGATCCAGTTGTTTTTCAGTACATGTAGACCATTAATCCTTCCTGCCATTGGAAATATTCCAATGTGCAGATGCCTTTCACGTTTCAAACCTCAGAATGACATAAGAGTAATAAAAGATCAACTGTCACCCAAATATTCATCCCTTGCTTCTGCAAAATTAATTAACTTATGTTTCGCGGCACCAACCTTTGTTGAGGGGTGGGTGGTGGAGATAACTCAGTCGGGCGGCACGGTGGCGCAGTGGTAGAGTTACTGCCTTACAGCGTCAGGGATCTGGGTTCAAACCTGACTATGGGAGCTTGTCTGTACAGAGTTTATATGTTCTCCCAATGACCTGCGTGTGTTTGCTCCGGGATCTCCAATTTCCTCCCACACTCCAAAGACGCACAGGTTTGCAAGTTAATAGGCCTGGTATAATAGTAAGATTTAACAAGCTTACCAGTTTGAAGTTTGATCTTTATTTTATGAGGAGTAACATTGAGGGATTACGTGAAGACCCCGTCCAGTGCGCATGCGTGTCAATCTTCAAAGCAGCTGTGTGAAATCACAGAAAACAGTTGTTGAAATGAACATAGTAAGATAAGAGAACCATAATACCTGTTGAACTTTATGATAGAGGGCTGGGAGCGGGGGCCACGTAATCCCTCAACGTTACTTCTCATAAAATAAAGATCAAACTTCAAACTGGTAAGTTCTCGTTTAATCTTACTATTTTACTTCGGAGTCACGTGAGTGACTACGTGAAGATTTTAAAGCTCTGTGATTTCATGCCGTGGAACCAAGTCCAGGCATCATACACTGCATCAGTAGGCCAATGATTAAGAATGCATTCAGACATGACATAGATATAGACATGCTGATGCTATAATGAATAATACTGGCAATAGTAACCTCCCTCAACCTGGAGGAAGTATGAACCATACCTAACATAGAGTTGGCAAATACCCCAGATCTGACAATAGGTTTATTCTGAATATTTGGATAGATCAATAGTTTGACCATCCTGCAACCGCCAGGATGTGGTCCATCCCTGCTGCTGAGATATAGTGGTCCTGGTGGAGTGAGACTCAATGTCAATGTACACTCCTGTATATGCCAGATCCATGTAACCATATGGAGAAGGTTCGTAGTGATACCTTCTAACAAGATTTTATGTAACTTATAATATTGCTGTCAGTCTATAAAGCTCTTAGGAACCTTGACATACTGGTGTAAATGCGTGATCACACACAGCCCAAGGTCCATGGGGTATGCAACTCTAGTTTCGTCTTATGTCCCAGTCTAATCTGCTTGATTAATCATAAACAAACATGTTATAATAGCCTGCAGATATGATCATCCAATCCAGTGTTGCAATGACTGGACCCATAGCGCTGAACTCAGTGCCATGGCGTAATCACTAGTACGTGAGTATGACCATGGGCAGGGATGTTGCTGATGCCCATCGGTGAAGTGACGTAGTACAATGTTAACAACCCATGTCTCTGCGTCCCTAAACCTGGGAGGTTTTAAGCTGACGGCACCTTCATTCTCTGGATATCAGAGGGTGAGAACCGGACAGAGTGGTTTATGTACTCATCAGCCAAATGATTAGGAGGTACTTAAGGTACAGTAAAGGAATAGTAACTTAATGTTATAATCATATAAAACTGAATTATAATGTGTCAGTCATCCGTGCCGTGTTAAACGTAAGGAAGCATAAACAATGCTTCCCATCTCCTATGCAGATTGCTGCTATTTGGTGCTATCCCTGCAAACTGTAGTGAGCACTCTAATGCTTATGGTTTGACAACCCAAGCCACAGAAACGATCTCTCAGAGTCTGTGAGCCTATGATTGATTATATCATGCAGAGGATGGTTTCAACATCACAACTGAACCAGCATCTTTTTATCCGGAATTAACCATGTAAGGTTTTATGTTCATTCTTCTCCTCAGCAAGAGCCATAGGTATATAACCCAGGCAGGCACTATGAAAACCCGGAAGCGGGAATCTTGCTGAATTTTGCAAAATCCGTCTATTGAGGCCAAATGGAGGAAGACATAAAAGAACATTCCTTCCTAGTGTAGCGAGAATGCATCCTTCACCACTGTATGCCTCGTTCTCTGTTGATTGAAACTGGATGCAAGCAACTCAATAGTTAGTGTTCTATCAATCCACATTGTCATTAAATACTTTGTGATCACACATTCATTCTGTGTTGTCATTGATTTTACATAATAATGCACCAGTGCTAAATGTGGTTTGGTAAAACTATCACCGGATACTTTGATTTGATTGTACCTTTGTGATTAACATATACCACCTCCAAAGTGTATCACCTTGGATTTGTGCATGCCTTATATGCATATCCACACACCCTTTAATGCACAGAATGCACCTGGTGTCCATTGGCAGTTGATACCATGACTGAACACTTGATAACTCATGCTAATCCCATCTGCCTCCGTAACTAGAGATGGTATTAGTAAATTACCCATCTATGGGCAATAGCATCAGTTTGGAAATGACTGAAGATTTACGGATAAGAAATTTTAGTGGAGCAAAGCTGTCCATCATAGTGACTTTGACTGTTTCAGCTAAAAATAGCAGAGGTCTAATTTTTATCTCAGAGCTGATCCCAGACCAATAAATGGATGATTGTATCCCAACAATCAATAGTTTCAGTTGGTATCAACTTAATTTAAATTTAACTGGACGGGTGTGAACCAATTCCTCAAATATAGTTATGTGGCTGATAAGGCTAATTTAGTAAAATACAGTATGTTCAATATCATCCAGATTGGCCATGCCACTTATATGTTAGCCTGGTTGTATGGCCTTCAAGCTTTCACCAGCTCCAGTTCATCTTGGTTTGCTTAGGGGTGCTGCCGTCGAAGATGTGAGGTCTTGCGTGATGATGTGGCCTTCCTGAACCCGACGCCACTCGTCGAGCTCCTGCTGCTGGTAGTGTTGTTCCTGCAACCCCTGCACACTTGTGGTTTCTTCAGCCAAACTCCTATCTTCAGAGTCAGCCCAGAAGTGACTCCTAATACACCCCTCTGTCGAGGGAGTTGCACTATGCAGCCCTCAATAAGGTGCTGACATGGGCGTCCCAGGACCCCCTGGTGACTAGGCTCCATATACCGGAGCATGTCACATTGGAACTTCTGATCCTTCAACCGCTCCATGCGGGATATGCAATCACAGTTGCTCCCGCCGGCGTCCATTCCTGGAACATATTCTCACAAAACAGCACACAACGACCTTCGAGTAAGGAATTTACCTGCATGTCCTTTTAAAACTTTCTGCTGCGGGGCAACGCTCCTCCCGAGCCTGGTCTCGTGGTCATGTTTTGTTACAGGTGGGGTTCCTCTGTGGTCCTTGTAGAAACACTCCATTGCGGGTTATTTCTCCCCCCAGCTTTTTCTCCGTGGTCCCTTATAGCAGGGCTTCTCCACGGTGTTCTCCAGCTGGGGCTTTCTTCCCACAAAGTCGGGGGGGGGTTATCCTGCTTCAGTATGGTGGGGGGGGGGGGCAGCCGTGTATATACTGCCGTCTGCTCCTCGCATCCCGCAGTCTACAGAGCGGGTTCTCGGTCGCTCCCCGTATTCTACGGTCTCCGGAGCGGCTATGCAGGTGCCCCCTGCACCAATATGAAGCTGCTGGCTCCGCAGCCAGCGGCTTGAAGGCGAATCCGCCGCCGTCCACTCCCCGCGGTCTCCGGGGCGGCTATGTAGATGAATTGGCCGCCATCCACTCCCCGTGGTCTCCGGAGCAGCTATGCAGGTGCCTTCCCCGACACCAATATGAAGCCGCTGGCTGTGGAGCCAGCGGCTCGAAGGCGAATCCCCGCCATCCGCTCCCCACGTCCCGCGGTCTCCGGAGCGGGTTCTCCACCATATGAAGCCGTTGAAGCCGTTTGCTGCCAGCGGCTCAAAGGTGAATTTACCGCCGTTCGCTACCCGCATTCCGCGGTTCCGAGCGTCTAGGTCCGTGGGCGGGGTACCCCGTGACCGGGGTTCCCTTAAGTTCGAGACTGCGGTTTCCCCTCCGTCCCGACTTAGCCACGGACTTTAAGCAGAACCTCTAAGTAGAAGTTCCTGCAAGAAGATTTAACCTGAAAGTATTTTAAAAACTTACTTCAGGTCTGTTGTTGGCAGGAGAATCACTTCACCCTGACAGTCGTCACGCAATGTGATAGACGATATGACACGCATGCGTACTGGACGGGGTCTTCACGTAGTCACTCACGTGATTCCGAAGTAAAATTGTAAATTACCCCTAGTGTGTGCACGGGTTGTGTTCAGCATAATGGTGGAGTTTAGATCATCTTGTCAATACAATGATAATGTTAGTGTGCAGGAATTGCTGGTCGGCGTGGACCCGGTGAGCAGAAGGGCCTGCTTCCGCGCTGTATCTCTCAACTAAACTAAACTAATGTTGCACAGCAGCAACTTTTGTTGAGGGGTGAGTGATGGGGATTATTCAGTACACAGGGACTTAAGAAATGGAAGCAGTATTAAACCATTTGGCCTTTCACGCTTACAGAACCATCCATCAAAATCATGGCTGATCCTCTATCTCACCATCATTTATTAGGTAGACTGGGCGGTAATTAACAAGATGGCCTTTTACATGTACAGTGACTGATGTTTTGTTCCTTCATGGATAGGATTTTCAATGCACGGATTGCGTTCAGCATGACGGTGGAGTTTAGTGCAAACATTAATAGAGTCATCTTGTACTTGCAAATACTATGATATCAGAAATTGTATCAGAGAATTTTTATGGTGACTGATCTTCTGAAAAACAAAATTCAGTGAGGTTGGAAGCATTGCTCTGAGAGAGCTGGTGAAAACTCTTGACATTCACCAACTAATGAAATTATTAGCTTTCATCTTTAACAATGATAGCTAATAATTTGGAGTTAGTGCTGTTGGCTTGAGATGATTCAACATTAAAACCCTGCACAGATGCAAAAATATTACTTTGTAAATCAACAACAAAGGGGTTTTGAACAAAAACCTGAGCTCTGCCTTTCTTCCCACACTTGCAGCGTGACCTGCTGACTATCCCCCGCAGTTTCTGTTTTGAGTAGATGTTTTACCTTGTTGCTTGCAGTGTAGTTTGCCAAATCATTCCCCTCTCCCATTCTTTTCCAATGAACCAGATTATATGAAGGGTTACAGGTTACATCTTTTCTACGTATGACTCATGATAGTTTGCAAAACTAATGAAATGATGGAACAAAATTAGATGTTCTTTGCACAAATCATTATAGCAAAATTCATTCCTAGCTTTGACATCATTTGCATGCCGAACCTTGATCTTAATGGTCCAATCGTGCTTTCTTGGTCACTTTCAAAACGTTTAATGAAATTCTTTCCTTAGTCCAGTCAAGTAAAGCAGTCCAGTAAAGTATTCCCATACCCAAGCACATCCTTGATTAGCAAGTGTACAGGAGCTTGCCTTACATACCCGGGTTCGATCCCGATTACGGGTTCTGTCTGTACAGAATTTGTACGTTCTCCCCGTAACTGTGTGGGTTTTTCGGTTTCCTCCCACACTCCAAAGACATAGGTTAATTGGCTTGGTAAATGTAAATATTGTCCCCAGAGTGGGTGCGTTAATGTTAATATGTGGGGATCGCTGGTCGGTGTGGACCCGGTTGGCCGAAGGGCCTGTTTCCACGCTGTGTCTCTAAACTACACTAAATAGTCTACTGAACAAGCATGCAAGAAGCGACATGTTTTGGCGCCATGTGCAAAGTCCAGTCCCTGCTCCAGTTCTTATGAGCAGCGCCCGATTCAGACAAGTCCCAGGCTCTCCTCACCCATTCACGTTTGTTCCCCGGGGGTGTATCCCGCGGCTGAACTAGAGGGCATGGTAGGAAGGACCCTGGTTCCCTCACCTACTTGACTTGCTCCTTCATCATCATCACTGGCTCCATCCTCCCTGTCTCTGGTCGTCACTTATATAGAATTGGACCATCATTACCTGTGGCAGATTGTGCTTTCTCAGCTGCCGCAGGATGTACATCCTCTGTTGTGCCTTTTTGACTGTGGAGTCGATGGTAGCCCCCCATAAGGTCCTTGGACATGATGGTTCCCAGGAACTTAAAAGACTCCACGTGTGACTGTGGTGTTGTTGATGGTGAGTGGGGTGAGGGGAGGGGGAGCTCTCCTAAAGTCTACTATGAATTCCACTGTCTTAAGAGCATTGAGCATTAGGTTGTTGCGATGGCACCAGGACACCAGCTGTGTCACTTTCTATCTGTAGGCAGATTCCTCCCCATCCTAGATCAGTCCAATCAGGGTTGTGTCGTCCGCAAACTTGAGAAGCTTGACAGAGGAGTCAGTGGAGGTGCAGTCATTGGTGTAGAGAGAGTAGAGGAGAGGGGAGAGTAAGTAGCCTTGCGGTGCTCCTATTCTGAGGGTATGTGGGTCCGAGATGTGCTTTCCCAGCCTCACATGCTGCTTCCTGTCTATCAGGAAGCTGATGATCCACCGACAGAGGGGTTCAGGCACAGTCAACTGGGAGAGTTTGGAGTGTAGTAGCTCTGGCACAATGGTGTTGAATGCAGAGCTAAAATCAACAAACTAAATCCTCGCATAGGTCCCCTGGTGGTCTAGGTGCTGGAGGATGAAGTGCAGGCCCAGGTTGACTGCATCATCCACAGATCTATTGGCCCGGTATGCAAACTGCAGAGGGTCCAGGTTCGTGATATTTTTCAGCTTGGCCAGTTGTTGGTTGTTAAGGTAAATGGCCATTGTATGTTTAGGAAGTACAGTGAAAAGCTTTGCTTTGCACGCTTTCCAAACAGATTAGATCTTCTTTTTCTTGCTTATGGCGTGCACAGCCTAAAGTTGTAGGACACCATGTTCAATTTGATCTTATTTGATTGTGCACGCCAGGTTGAATGCATTCGTCGAAACAGGGCGGACCACGTGAAAGTTGCAATCTCCCACCCCAACAGATTAGATAATACAATACATAAATACAATTGAGTCTAATTCAAGTGCAATAGACAGAGTAATGGGGAAGATACAAAGTGCAAAAAATACAGACCCTTGAAACACACACCACCAGACTCAGGAACTGTTTCTTCCTCATTGTTATCAGGCTTCTGAACGGTCCTTCCATAATCTAGGGTACTGGCAAATTCACCTCTACCCAATAGCATACAGAAGACTTTGTCTCTGGAATCAGTGTGCAACGATACTGAGAACTACAGTATATTCTGCACTCTGTATCTTTCCCTTCACGCTTCGTGTTGTACTTGAGTATGTATTGATTGTTTTTCATGTACAGCATTATCTGATTTGATTGTACAGAATGTAAAACAAATGTTTTCACTGAACGTTGGAGCACATGATAATTACAAACCTTGTACCTAAACCTAAACCAAAAATAAACTTATTCACTGCAGTAGAATCCAGGAAATTGTGGGGATAAGTAGATGTTCTATTCAAAACCTCTCAATTAATATGACTGAATATTATTAAAGCAGAATATTTGACTTTATGATAAACATGCACAGAGATTGATTGAGCTGTTTTGCATGGACCTTTACTCTATTGAGGTGACATGTGATTGGATTGAAATGACTAAATGTTGTGAATCTTACTGTTTTCCAGAGTATAAAGGTCAGCTGGCTGCCACCACCATCCAATACGCAGAATGGCTTTATTACTGGATACAAAATAAGGCACAAGAAGATTGGGCGCAGGGGTGACACGGAGACCCTCGAGCCTAATAATCTTTGGTACCTCTTTACAGGTGAGATACAGTCTATTGATTATTAAAGGATTGACCATTAGAGCCAAGATAGAGTCGTACAGCATAGAAACAGGCCCTTTGGCTCAAATCACCTGACCAAGATATCCCATCTAAGCTACGCCTATTTGCCTGCATTTGGCCTAAACCTTTCTTGCCCATGAACGTGTTCCATCTCACCATTAGTCAATGCCGCATAGTCCTTGATTTCCACTACCCTAGGAAAATTACCCTACCTATGCCCCTTGCAATTGTATATACCTCTATAAAATTACTCCTTAGCTTCTTGCACTCCAAGGAATAATGTCCTAGCCTGCCCCAACCATATTGCTCAGGTACTTCTATAAAATTACTCCTTAGCCTCTTGCACTCCAAGGAATTATGTCCTAGCCTGCCCCAACCATATTGCTCAGGCAAGTCCTCAAGTCCTGGGAGCCTCCTCATAAATGTCTCTGCACTCTGCACTCGAACCTTCTAGAAATATCGCTAACAGGCTCAAATGCCTGCTTTTTAAATCACTGTGCCACCTCTCATTCTCCTTTCACAGACTTCCACTTTGCAGTATCAGTGAATATAATAGACACAAAATGCTGGAGTAACTCAGTGGGACAGGCAGCATCTCTGGAGAGAAGGAATGGGTGACGTTTCGGGTCGAGACCCATCTTCAGACTCAACCATAAATGTCTTGACCCGAAACGTCACACATTCCTTCTCTCCAGAGATGCTGCCTGTCCTGCTGAGTTACTGCAGCATTTTGTGTCTATCTTTGGTTTTAACCAGCATCTGCAGTTCCTTCGTACACATTCAGTGAATATAATGCTCAATTGTTTTCCCTTGTTGACCTTCATTGACTCTAGTTGGCCAAAGGATTGTGGCTATCTGGTATCCATTCCATTCCCTCCAAAATCTGTGGCGGGTGCATGATGCTTACAAGTATGTACACTGAGCTCCAAACCATTGCTGATTCCTTAACTGAGGCACTGATGAGGAAAGGCCATACACTAGACAACCAGAAAACGCCTTTCACCACACAATTTTGGCCCCTCTCCTGCTCCATCGATCAAGATCCATCAATCTGGAACCCGGTCATCGTGGATGGCTTCCCGCATCTCATGAGTCATCTCTCAGTGAGAGTCGCCAATTGATGACAAAATGCACCAATACCTTCAGTGTACCAACACGGCCTTTGGCTACTTGAAGAAGAGCAATGGAAGATCACAACCCCAAACTGCTTGTGCGTTCAACATCAGTAAACTCTTTCCTCTTGCTTGATTCAAAAGCATAAACAATCTGCAGTAGGTACCTCAAAGCTCTCGAGAAATATCATTCATAAAATACCAAAATTCTGTAAAATTCAACACGACAGCAGCTCTTTTAGGATCTAATATGAAATCAATTTAGTCCTGGCCTGTATCATTCCGTTGCATTAAATCTGACATTATGGACTTCAAATGACACATAATACTGGAGTAACTCAGCAGGTCGGGCTGCCTCCCTGGTGAATATGGATAGGTGGCGTTAAGGGTCGGGATGCTTTTTCAGTCCAAGAGAAGAGGAGAAAAAGGTAAAGGAGGAGTTGGGGGAGGGATGGTGACGTGGAACAAATTCTGAACATTAAATAGATGAAATGTACTTCATCAGACAGTTAAACTATGCCATCAGATGCTGCTGGCTGCCAAACCTCTTAAGGGCTGTGAATGATACCTGAGCATCCAGAATCATAAAAAATTATTTAAAGAAAACAAAATCATTAATATATTTGAAAGGAAATAATGAAGACATTTTAAAATTCCTCTAAACATTTTAAAGAATTAGAAATATTCAAATAAACTCAATTGTTCTGAAAAATATAGATGACTCAATACATTTGCCCCACATGTTGAAATGAATTGCTTATTTTTCCTGGATCAGATCTAAGCAGAAGCATGTAGAAATAAAGAACTGCAGTTGCTGATTTATTTTTTTTAAAAGACTCTAAGTGCTGGATTAACTCAGCAGGTTGGGTAACTTCTCTGGAGAACATGGATGGTTCTGAAGAAGGATCCCAATTTTGGTATTGAGACCCTTCTTCAGACCTTCAGATGGGTCTCAATCCAAAACGTTACCTGTCCATGTTCTCCAGAGATGCTGCCTGACCTGCTGAGTTACTCCAGGACATTGTGTCCTCTCCAGAGATCAGTTTCAGTTTCAGTTTAGCTGATTGTCATGTGTACCGAGGTACAGTGAAAAGCTATTTTTGTTGCGTGCTAACCAGTCAGCAGAAAGACAAATCATGATTACAATAGAGCCATTTACAGTGTATAGATACAGCCTGACCCACTGGGTTACTCCAGCACTTTTTTTGTAAACCAGCATCAGCAGTTGCTGGTGTCTACATCATGGACTTCAGCCTTTCCCAACTATAGTAGGCTGCAGATTCTCCAGCTGCTTGGGTCCGATGTCTGTAATTAATTTTCCTCAAATTCCTTTACTTCACTTATGTGTTGTCCTTAAAAAAAAAAATTGGTATTCACCCTGTTTATTCCTTACAGTTGGTGAGTTGTAAGGCCTTCTTGTATGCAAAGGGGACAAAGAGTTATCAATGCAATGGTTGTTCCAGATTGATCCCTGGGATGGCGGGACTGTCATATGAGGAAAGATTGAAAAGACTAGGCTTGTATTCACTGGAGTTTAGAAGGATGAGGGGGATCTTATAGAAACATATAAAATTGTAAAAGGACTGGACAAGCTAGATGCAGGAAAAATGTTCCCAATGTTGGGCAAGTCCAGAACCAGGTGCCACAGTCTTAGAATAAAGGGGAGGTCATTTAAGACTGAGGTGAGAAAAAACTTTTTCACCCAGAGAGTTGTGAATTTATGGAATTACCTGCCACAGAGGGCAGTGGAGGCCAAGTCACTGGATGGGTTTAAGAGAGAGTTAGATAGAGCTCTAGGGGCTAGTGGAGTCAAGGGATATGGGGAGAAGGCAGGCATGGGTTATTGATAGGGGACGATCAGCCATGATTACAATGAATGGCGGTGCTGGCTCGAAGGGCCGAATGGCCTCCTCCTGCACCTATTTTCTATGTTTCTATGTTTCCAGCTAATAGCTTTATCGTGCAATCGCACATCATCCTCATTATGTATGGAAGCAAGTGGCTACTCAATCGGACTTCAACTGTAATCGAATTTATTGAGCAATAATAGGACAAACTAAGTGGAACTGGAAGATGCATTTTTTCAATAGATTTTAATTTAATCAACTGCTGAGTCCAAGAAAATAATAATCAACCTCTGACTACTCCATTAAACTAGTTATAAGAAGTATTGTAATTCAACAGCTTCCTTACATTTACAGAATTGGCCCAATTAAAAATCTCCCTTGAAATGTTTCAGAAAAGACTACTCAATTGAACAAGAGATCTAATTTGTGGCCAAATGTAACCTAACACCTTTTTAAATTGTTTTTTTTTTAAACATTTTTTTGTACATCAGCATCTGCATTCCTGTATCTATATTTTAAACCCACCTTGACCAGGCACAGTTATGCATGGCATGTAGACGAATCAGGGCTCTACTCATGTTTCCTGATCTTGATCATGCTATTTGTGACATTATGTTTACGACTTGGACACACTAGTTCTTCTGTTGACCACTCAGCTTCCTGTGGGGGAGTAGTACACCATAAAACCATAAGACATAGGAGCAGAATTAGGCCGTTTAGTTCATTGAGTCTACTCTGCCATTCAATCTTGGCTGATCTATTTTTCCCTCTCAACCACATTCTCATGCCTTTCTCCCCTTAACCTTTGATGCCCTTACTAATCAAGAACATATCAATCTCCGCTTTAAAAATACTTAATGTCGGCCTCCACAGCTGTCTGTGGCAATGAATGAATTCCACAGATGCAGCAATGTCAGGCAAAATAAATGCCTTCTTATCTCCATTCATCCTTTTCATCCTTTTATTCCGAGGCTGTGCCCTCTTGTTCCAGACTCTCCTATTACTGGAAACATCCTTTCCACACCTACTCTATTCAGGCCTTTCATTATTCAATAGGTTTCAATGAGATCTCCCCCTCATTCTTCTAAACTTCAGCAAGTACAGGCCCAGAGCAATCAAACGTTAACCCAATCATCCCTGGGATCATTCTTATAAAACCTCTTCTGGACCCTCTCCAATGTTAGCACATCCTTCTTCAGATATGGGTCGTAAACTGCTCAAAATATTCCAAATGTGGCCTCACCAGTGCCTTATAAAGTCTCAGCATTACATCCTTGCTTTTATATTCTAATCTCCTCGAAAAGAAATGCTAACATTGCATTTGCCTTCCTTACCACCGACTCAACTTGCAAAGTAATCTTTTGGGATTTCTGCACCAGCAGTCCCTAGTCCCTTTGCTCCTTCGATTTCTGAATCCTCTCCTCTTTTAAAAAGTAGTCTAAATCTTTATTATTTCTGCCAAGGTTCACTTGGTTATAGCTACCTGGCACAAGTACTTTGTTTGGCAGCTAGATCCATCCATATACCTAAAACCCCACTGAGTGAATCTTGCCCCTCAGATTCCTATTATATCCTGCTTCCTCACCTTATACCAATACCTTCTAGTTCTTTATTTCCTTATGCCCCTGTCCCACTTAGGAAACCTGAACGGAAACCTCTGGGGACTTTGCGCCCCACCCAAGGTTTCCGTGCGGATCCCGAAGGTTCCCGGAGGTTTATGTCAGTCTCCCTACCTGCTTCCACTACCTGCAACCTCCGGCAACCACCTGCAACCTCCGGGAACAGCACGGAAACCATTTCAGTGGTGGGGCTAAAAAAATTGTGCATTCACTCTATCTATTCTCCTCATGATTTTAAACACCTCTATGAGATTAGCCTTCAGCCTCTGTGCTCGAAGGAGTAAAGTCGTGGCCTGCCCAACCTCTCCCTGTAGCTCAGGCCATCTAGTCTGAGCAACATTCTCATTAACTTTCTCTGTTCCCAGCTTAATGACATGTTGCCGCACCAGTAATTACTTAGCCTTCGACAGACATAGCTGCTTTTGTCAGTTCTTCACAGAAGGACCTTCCTTCCCCATGTTACATCTGCAATTGTGCGATATTTTGAACTTTGATGGTCCAACAATATGTAGAGCGACAAGTGGTATTTAATTCTATTACTACACACAGATTTTAATGATAAATGATCATGTTTTTGAACTAGGAATAATTATTACTAATTCATCATAAGAGTGCCACAGCAAAGTAAAACACGGCCTTTGTCAGTGGTGCTTCAGAATGAAAATCATTCTCACACATGTCACATTCATATTAAGTGGTGACATCAAATGTGTGTAAAATATGAGTGGGTTATATTTGTAAAATTAATTGCACAGAATGTGACACTAATCAACTCATTATATCATTAAACGTGTGTATGTCTTAGAGGTTTGGAAGTTTTATGCTGTACACATGGCAGAGTTGGACTGCTTGCATTGTGCACCTCACAATTCATATGCAGTGATGTATACTTCTTGAGCAGAACATCTGAAGCATATTGTTAAAGAAAGAACTACAGATGCTGGAAAATTGAAGGTATACAAAAATGCTGGAGAAACTCAGCGGGTGCAGCAGCATCTATGGAGCGAAGGAAATAGGCAACGTCTCGGGCGTGGAAGCCAAAACCCTTCTTCTGAAGAAGGGTTTCGACCCGAAACGTTGCCTATTTCCTTCGCTCCATTGATGCTGCTGCACCTGCTGAGTTTCTCCAGCATTTTTGTGTACCATCTGAAGCATATTCACATATTCTCTGTGCTAATATTCTCATCTTAAATCTATTTTGGAATATTGTGTACAGTTTTGGTCATACTGCGATACGAACGTTGCCATTAAGCTGGAAAGACTTCAAAAAACATTATGAGGATGTTGCCTGAGCTATAGGGAGAGTTCGAGCAGGCCAGGCAGGCTTTATTTCTTGATCAACAGGAGGCTGAGGGGTGATCGTATTGATTGTATTCATGTATAATCTTCTTTGACTGGGTAGCACACAAACTAAAGCTTTACATTGTTCCTCGGTACACGTCAAAGTACTCTAATGCTGAGTGTAGGACCAGGGAGATGGCATCAGCTGTGGACCTGTTGTGGCAGGAGGAGAACTGCTCCTACTCTTCCCCAGTGCCCCTAACCACTGATGTTGGATTATTCTTGGGAAGCAAAAAGCTGGAAATCCATACTTCCCTCAGTTCTTGGCCTGGATTTTGCTGACCACACTTGAAATAATTGTTTTGTGATCTCCTCATGTCCTTGCAAATTGTTGTCAGTGTGTGGAATTCACCACCCAGGCTGTTGCTTCATGACTTGGGGCATCTAAAGAGGAGCTAGTAAGGTTTGACGCCAAGATGAAAGTGGGAACGGTGTTTATAAGGGAACCCCTTTGTGCTGATGATGCTGCACTCATCGCCCCAGCAGAAGAAAGACTTAAGGGGCTGATGGACAGACTGGCTGATGGACACACAATCAGCATTAAGAAGACTGTCTCATGCTCTGAAATCACAGATGAATATCGACACACAATCAGCATTAAGAAGACTGTTGTCGTGGGTCAGTGCACTGCACACCCCTCTGAAATCACAATAAATACCACTCCGCCAGAAACTGGTAACAAATTCACCTACCAAGGATCTATAAAGACTCTCTCTGGATGAGGAAATCAGTTCACACATAAAAAAGGCAGCAACCACCTTCGGGAGGCTAAACCAAGCAGGCATGGAAGAACAGGAAACTCACAATCAAGACCAAGATAACTGTCTACAAACAATGCACCTTGGGCATATTACTGTACAGTAGTGAATCTTGGATGACTTACCTACATCAAGAATGGAAACTGGATACTTTTCATTACCACTGTCTTTGTCGCAACCTGGGAGTTTCTTGGCGGGTCAAAATCAACAGCGACTCTGTCCTCTCATTGACCAACAAGCCTAGTATCCTTGCGATCCACAAGCTGAAACATTTCCGCTGTCTTGGACATGCACACAGGTTGGACGTATCCCCGAATAAGTAAAATATGCGGAGGTCGCCGATCTATGGAGGCCAAGAGGAAGACCAAAGCTTCGCTGCAAGGATTCGATTTAAAGCAGATATGTCAAATTTTAACATGGACCCTGACAACTGGGAAGTGGCTTCAGGTGGGTATGAAGCACCACAACAGCATGTGGTTCAAGACCCTGGACGACAGGTGGCAACGGCGTAAAAAAATCAATGGCAACAGCAACACACTCCCCAATCTAATGGCTAGAGATAACTTTGCCTGTGCAAGTTGTGGGAAGACCTGCCTGTCAAGGATAGGCCTAGTTGGCCACATCCATTCTCCTCTTCAAACGGACTAACATCTGTACCTATGCCAGGCTCTAATGTCACTATTGTATCCACTTCCACCACCGTCCACATCAGCACGTCCCAGGCACCCATCAACCTCTATGTGAAAATCTTGCCCTGCACATTTCCTTTAAATCTTGCCCCTCTCACTTAAAACCTATGCTCTCCAGTCCTTGATACTGCCACCTTGGGAATACACGGTTCTGACTGTGTACCTTATCTGCCTCATAATTTTATATGTTTTTTTTTCACATTTCCCCTCAACCTCGAACGTTTTAGAAAAAACAATCCAAGTTTGTCCGACCTGACGCCACATCATTCCACAAAGTGGAACAGTGGCATACGGTAGAGCTGGTGCCTTTTCACAATGCCAGTTTTTGATCTGTTTTTGATGCTGACTACGGGTACTGTCTGTACGGAGTTTGTACCTTCTCCCTGTGACCGCGTGGGTTTTCTCCGGGTGCTCCAGTTTCGTTCCACACTCCAAAGACATACAGGTCCGTGGATTAATTGGCTTTGCTAAAATTCTAATTTGTCCCTGGTGTGTATGATCGTGTTAGTGTACAGGGTGATTGCTGATCGGCGTGGACTCGGTGGGCTGAAGGGCAAATTTCCATGCTGTATCACTAAAGTCGAAAGTCTAAAGCAAATCCTGTCTCTATGTGTGCAATGAATGTTTGACTTCTGTGCATTAAGTGAGACTCACTAGTATGTGTAATATTTCTCACCTGGCAGATGAATCATGTACAGAACAGCAATGTCTGGTGACGTAACCCATGTTTTGACTCCATTGACAGGTCTGGACAAAGGTGCACACTACAGCTTTCAAGTTTCAGCCATGACCATGAACGGAACAGGCCCGTCCTCCGACTGGTTTACAATAGAAACACCAGAGAATGACCTGGACGGTAATAATCCTTTTAGAAATAAATTGCATCATGTACAGCATAGTGCCATGCTTAATGAAATGGTCAACTCGTCATTGGTAATTTGATATTTGCTGATAACATATTGTAATTTTGGGTGAATCTGAAAGGGAATTAATCTGCGACAATCACACGCAAAGGAAATGCCCGTAGAACTGAATGTATTAATTTGTCGGGCATCGGGTCAAAAACCCTGGTTATTAATACATTTATGACAGGTATTATTGCATCCAGTGTATGCTAATGTTACACTACAGCAGAGGTTAAGTACACCAGTTAATTTGCCAATGTTTCTACTGAGCGCATCATTTGAAAAGCAGGGAAAGCATTACAGAGAAGTGCTATTTATTCTTAAGCCTTTGAGAGTGGGCTGCATGATGGGAGGGCAATATTAGATATATGTCTGTGTGTTGTCACTGTCAGGGCCTTTGTGCATCTGTTCTTTCCCCATCATTATAATTTATCTGAGGTCACCTTAAAAAAATGATTCCCGAGTTGAAGGGTAACATTATCTAACCTGGAAATTGAGGTTGACATTCTTTTGGTGTTCTCAGGACACACTTTATCCTGTGCTACCAATTCAGTACCTGGTGAATGGTAGGGCTCTGAGGAATGGGTGTAGAGCAGAGGGATCTAGATGTAGATGCATAGTTCCTTGAAAGTGGTGTCACAGGTAGATAGGGCGGTCAAAAAGGCTTTCAGCACATCCCCCTTCATTAGTCAGAGTATAGAAGTTGGGACTCATGTTACCCCAATGTCTTACAATTTCTTACATATAAGACATTGGTGAGGCCACATTTACAGTATTGAGTTCATTTTTGGTCACCGTGTTATCGGAAAGATGTTGTCAAGCTGGAAAGGGTGCAGGGAAGATTTACGAGGATGCTACCAGGACTCAAGGGCCTGAGCTATAGGGAAAACATGAGCAGACTAGGAGTTTATTTCTTGGAATGCAGGAGGATGAGGAGTGATCTTACAGAGGTGTACAAAATCATGAGAGGTTTATGCACAGTCTTTTGCCCAGAGTAGGGGAATCAAGAACCTGTAGACATAGGATTAAGGTGAAAGGGGAAATATTTAATACAAACCTGAGGGGTAACTTTTTTACACAAAGGATGGTGGGTATATGAAATGAGCTGTCATAGAAACATAGAAACATAGAAAATAGGTGCAGGAGTAGGCCATTCGGCCCTTCGAGACTGCACCGCCATTCAATATGATCATGGCTGATCATCCAACTCAGTATCCTGTACCTGCCTTCTCTCCATACCCCCTGATCCCTTTAGCCACAAGGGCCACATCTCTTAAATATAGAGGAGGTAGGGTTGAGGCAGGTACTATCATAATCTTTAAGAGACATTTGGACAGGTACATGGATGGTCTAGGTTTGGACGGTTATGGCAAGCGCAGGCAGGTGGGACTAGTATAGATGGGTCAGTTGGCATGGGCAAGTTAGGCTGAAGGGACATTTTCCAAGCTTCAGTAAATATCAAATATGGAAAATGCAAATTGTGCAGAATGTAACAAGTGGAGTAAAATCTGCATTTCCATTACTGTATAGAGGGAGCAGTGTAAGAATAGAACGTGAAGGTTCAAGGTCGAGAA